>NW_020897746.1:1488106-1496929 GCF_003984885.1 Neopelma chrysocephalum | reverse complement strand
CAGGATCCCAGCAGTTTTCCCAGGATCCCAGCAGTTTTCCCAGGATCCCAGCAGTTTTCCCAGGATCTGAGCAGCCTTCTCAGGATCTGGCTGCAGTCAGCACAGACAATCCTCACCGTTTCTTACTCCGAGCACTCGGAAAAGTTTCCATGTTTCTCTAAAGAGTTGCCTGAAGCTCAAAGAAGAGCCCACACAAAAACACAAGACAGACAACATTGGCACTATTTGCATTATTTGTAAAAAGGAAGGTTAAATACATTCCCATTTCACAGATGTTTCGAGGCTCATTGCTAGAAAAAGTCTGGCACGTCATGGGGAAATGTGATGGTACAAAACAGTACCTTCAGGGTCCCAAAAACATACGGGTTTGGGGAAACATCCCCCACCCCCAACAGAGGGAAATGAGACACAGATCATGTATTTTCCTGATGAGAAACCAAGGTTTCACAGAGAATCAGTAAACATGCTCATGCTCCCCACCTGTTTTCTATTTAGAGCAAAAAAAGGCAATTAATATGACTTTTTAAGCAACGATTAATAGAAGAAACCTACAAACAGAGATTCCTAATTGAAAATGTCTTTACTCACATGAGGCAGAGGATCAAAATATGACAAGACCACTAAGCATAGTCTCTCCCAGCTGCACAAACCATTCCTTAACAACCTTCAGATTAATAAACAAAGACATGCTCTAGCCATTTCATCTCCCTCCTGGATTTAGCTGAGTACAAAAGGCAAACAGGAGAAAGTCACCCTCTGACTTAACTCTCCTTCAGAATGGGGCTCCCAAGTAGTACTTCATGTTAATTTGGGAACCCCTCACTCTGAGCAGACACGCAGAGAGACACAAGGGGGAAAGTTTCCTCGCAGGAAGAAGCTGATTTAAGCGTATCATTTATTAGCAAGTAAAAGGACATTTCCCTTCTCGGTGGTGAAGCACAACACAAGCCAAGGATAAGCCATATGGGTGAAGCCTTTGTGTGAGGGAGAAAGCTGGCAGGGCTCCACGGCTCTAATTGAACTATTACCATATTGTAAGAAATGAAAAAGTCAGGAGGGCTGGAGGATCTGCTCTCCCAGGGCCAGTTCATGTCATGTGGACAATTAAGTGAGTAACAAAGCGTATTTACCAGGAGAGCAATTCCACCATTTGGACACTGGCTTGTTTTAAAGAACATAGGTGCTCTTCTAGTTCAATATTGCACTTAATTTGATCCTACACTTGCTGCTGTGACACCTTCCAAATCCAAATCATTTGCAGCAAACAATGCAACTCTTCTCCTTTAATCGCTGGCTCAAGACTTTTCCGTGTAGTTAATAAGGAAAGACACGGAACGAAAACGCTCAAGTGAAACCCTGCAACACATACAAGCTCACCATAAAAACTGTCATAAAACAGAAAAATGCAAAAGATTAAGTACAAAATTAATTTTGCTCAAAAGACAGGCTTGGGAAAAACTTCCCAAGTGTTATACACTGTACACACACAACTGGGACCGGAGGGAAACACAATAAAACCAGGTGATGAACAGAGAGAATCTGCAGTGGTTGCTCATAAATAAACTTTACAGTGTCATCTGGTTACTTTGTGGGCAGAGAGAAGTGGAGTTGTATGAGGAGTGAAAAAAAATAAATCCCAGTCTTACAAAAAAGTGAGGCAAAATCTTGTTCTTACCATTCTGTTCATCCAGCTCATTCCCAATTTCCTGTCCCATTTGCTTTTGCCGTGATATGATTGAAGAAAGAGCATCAAGTCCTGCATCTTGTTCTGCACCAGAAAAATATATTAGATTACATGAAAAAGTTGCTGATGTGCCAGGCTACACAAACTATGTAGAAGTGAATAAAAAGATCCACTCTGTGCTTAGAGAGCTAAAATGTATTAAGTAAAATACATCAACACAACATGAAAACTAATCATTATGGGAACAGCACTCTTAAAATAATGGAAATGATGGGTAATTAATTCCTCTGCTCTGGCTGGGACACTTTACCGAGGGTCCCAAAAGAAAAAGTAAAATAAAATCCAAGAATTCAACATTCAGTTGTTACTCAGTCATAAATGCAGGGGATTTTCTGGCACACAGAGAGAGCTCCTGATTAGCCTTCTTAAATTTTCCAAGCAACTTTTAACATGGATAAAAGAAAACAGGTGATGCAAACACCAAAGAATTCAAATGGCTTTTTAAAGCTGCAAGAGGATCCAAAATGTGTGGGAGAGCCTGAGGGAGAGGGGACACAGGGGGCAGATAAAACTGATGTGCTGCCACCTCTGCAGACACTCCTTTGTGAGGAACTGCCAGTCTGTTGGCACCACACAGGCCTCAGAAAGCCCCTTATCCAAAATGTGCAGCTCTCTTTGCCCAAATCTGCCAGGGAGTGGCACAAGAAGAGCTGCAGGAGGCTGGAGGGTCAGTGCTCTGACCACCTCACAGCAGTGATGCTGCACAGAGCAAGACTGGCACTGGCTGCACTCCAGGATGGGCAGGAGCCCCTTCCCTTCAACAGGATGGGGCCCCCAACACCTCTTTCAGCCTCCCTTTAATTACTCATGGTGTGATTAAAAACTCAAGTTGAGGTTTCTTCTGGACCATCCCAACATCATCATCATCATGGCTAGGCTTCGCGAACGAAGATTTGGGAAGGGCTCTACCCATTTTTCATGCAAGCGCGTTGGTGGCTAAAAAGGCCAATACGAGAAAGGCAAGTCCGGTTGCAAAAGACACAGCAGAAAGACTCCTTAGATGGTATATTCTGCAAGGTTCGATTCTTTCTGCGTTGTCTTTTCTCCTCAAGAGTGATCCTGCGTGCCTTCTCAAAAGCATCAGCAGCGTTATAAATGGTCTGTCTCCAGGCCTCCCGATTAGAGGCCAGAGTGGACCAGTTATGGTGATCAATATGCCCGAGGCTGAGTTGTTGCTTCAGGGAGTCCTTGTATCTTTTCTTTGGAGCTCCTCTCTTGCGGCAGCCAGTGGCAAGTTCACCATAGAGCAGGATCTTAGGGAGGCGGTGGTCCTTCATCCTAGAGATGTGCCCTGCCCAACGCAGTTGCGTTCTCAGGAGCATGGCCTCAATACTTGTGATTGCTGCCTGTTCGAGAACAGATGTATTGGTCACATAGTCTGACCAATGGATGTTAAGGATTGTACGGAGGCAGCGTTGATGGAAGCGTTCTAGGAGACGCAGGTGGTGGCGGTAGATGACCCATGATTCGGAACCATATAAAAGAGTAGACAGCACTATGGCTCTGTAAACACTGATCTTGGTGCTTTTCTTCAAGTGTTTATTACGCCAAACTCGTTTATGGAGTTTTCCAAAAGCACTGTATGCCTTCGCTAACCTATTGTCTATCTCCCCATCAATCTTACCATCTGAGGAGATGAGGCTGCCTAGGTAATTAAACTGTTGGACTGAATTGAGTTCTGACTGGCCGATGGTGATGTGGGGACGGTGGGGGACTTCCTGAGGTGCAGGCTGATGGAGAACTTCTGTCTTCTTTAAGCTGACACCATCCCAACAGAGCTCAGAACATCTGAGCAGCATCCACAGGTATTTCCATGCAGGCTGAAGTGGGTCTTATCTGGAGTCTGGTTTCATTCAATCACTTCCAACACTTTGATTGCAAGGAAATGACCTCATTAACCACCTGATGTCCTCAGGTTGAGGTTTTCCAACACTTCCAAAGTTACAGATTCCTTAAGGATGCTGAGGGCCAAAATCTAAAGACTCCTTTTGGATGAGTTAATTCTCACCTAGTTCCAACTCAACAATCCATCTCATGCACCCAGCAACACCACCACACCCAGTGCAATTACTGTGATCACCACTGCAAACCAAAACCATGAATGTGGTCAAAATCAGGTCTTTCAAAATCTGATTTAAGAAGATGCTTCTAGTTAAGAACATGGCAAGCCCAATGCAAATACAGAAAACATCCACCTGGAACTGTTATGTTTGACAACTCCAGATAAGAAAAACTCCAGCACAGGTGGGTGTATTGATATTCAAATAAGGGCTCCTCTCAGAGTGCCAGAGATGCTCACAACTACCACAAAGACTCCTGTACCTTCTATGATCCTTCGCTGCTGCTGCCTGAGATCATCAAAGCCAAGCCCTCTGGTTTCCTCTGGTTCTTCCAAGAGCCACGGGTTGGTGACACCTCGTTTGACCCCTCCTGTCATTAGGCTGGATCTGAAAATAACTTCAGTAAGTAATTTTCAACACAACCCCCCCCTCTTGTTGTATAATTTGCCCCTCCCAGAGAGGCTGACAGACAGCAGGACAAGCATTTCCTGCACTCCATGGGGTTCTCTGCAATCCCAGAAGAAATCAGACGGAAAAGAATCCCACGATCTCCAGTAACAAATCCATCTCACAGGCCCCATAACACTGCCACTAGAAGTGGTAAGGAAGGAGAGAATTCATTTTGCAGTGAGCAATTAAGGTACAGAGTGAAATGTACCACATACTGTATAATACATTGAAATGTATACCATGTATTGTATCATATATTGAATGTACACAATATATTGTATAATACATCCATATCAAATGGTGTTTGCATGTAGAACACACAGCATTCAAAACTGCCACAAAAAGAATGTATATTCCTGGGAATACACACTGTTGTTCCTGTGTTTGCTCCAGGATCAAAACACAAACTTATAAAAACACTGCTACAGACTCAAAGCTTCCAACAGTAAAAGGATGCATTCTGCTAATACAGATGCAAATCAGATGAGACTCCTAATTCCCTGCAATCCTGACTAAACCTCAACAGCAACATTCCTGCATTTCAAAAACTGCTGATGGACATCACACAGCTTCCCTCCTACACAACCTGAACAAAAAGCCAGGAACACACACTTTTGAATGAAAAAATAATCAAGTGATGGGTTTTCTTTTAAAAGAATTATGACTTGAGGTTGTTCATGTTACAGACACTTCCCTGGTGACAATGGAAACCAAGTTCTCCATGTCCAGGGCACATAAATCCAAGCAGTAAAATGAAACACCACTTAAGTATTTTTCTCAATACCAGATTTCTGGTTTCTGCCTTGTAGCTCTTCATGGGTTTCTCCTACAAGACAAATCTTGTATGAGAGACTGAGAGTCACCCAAACCCAGAACTGCAACTCAGGTTTGGGGACGAGTCATGGTAAGATTTGTTCCTCCACAGCAGATTTTGCTTTCTGCTTTGTTTTTCAAACTCTGTTTTTATTCCCATTTACCTTTTCCCTGTTCTTTCCCAAAGCAATTCCACAAACAACACAAGGACAGAGAGTGTTTTCAGGATCTCTCAAATTCTCAAGTTTTTTAATCACACTAAGACCTAAGTTTAAATTTTGTAGTTGTTTTGCTTGTTTAATTGAGTCCAGGTCCTCCTCCCTGAGCATTCTGTGGCCAAAGCCCCGTGTCAGGAGTTCACTCTGCACCAGGATCAGGGGTCCAGGAGGGGCCAAGAACCTGCTGACACGGGCTCAGGCTGAAGGGGATCCAAGCACAGCCCAGAACTTGCGTCGGAGTTCCTGGAGGAATTGTGGTGAACTGGGGACATCTCCTGGCCGGGAGATGGATCAGCACTGCTGGAAAATAACCCAGCACTGAGTGAGTCCACTTCCCACCACATTCACAGCCACACGTGAGAGCTCTTCACCTCTTCTCACTGAACATTATAGTGCGGTCATGGGACTTCATCTCTTTATTTGTCACAAGAAAACAGGAATATTTTTGCTGGAAGCAACTAAAAACCACTTATCGTAACCCACACCATCTCCCTTAAGCACCCTGGTGATGCTGAACACCAGAGCACACCCAGCCTGCCCTGCTGTGCCACAGCCAGCTGGATGTCTTGGGCAACAGCACAGAGGAGCTGGGATTCTTCTGCATTCCAGTCCTTCACATCTCCATTAAAACTTACATGTACTTATCGAGGTTGGGAATCTGGCTTGGTTAGACAAAGATACACACACCTGAAATGCAGTTTTACACATCACCTAGCTCTCTTCATTGCTTTGGGGGATTAAATAGGCTCTTCTATTTCCTAGTCTCACAACTGCCACCAGGTTCACAACAGAACACAATGGAAACTGCACTTCTGAAGGTGGAAAAACCATTTCAGTCGACCCAGTTCAGAAGTTCAATTAGCAAGGATACAAAATCCAGGGTAACATCTGACAAAATTACTTAACTAAAGCAAACAGAACATAAAGCTCTCTGCTTGCTAAAAAGAGCACAACTGCTTCTGCCTGTTAAAAAAAAGCCAAGGCAAGCAAATTTGAAATAATTTGCAGCGCTCGCTCCCTCCCTCCCCCAGTGATCTGCCCTGTTCTTGTAGGTTGGGTCATGACAACGGGTCTGCTCGTTACAATAATCTTTTTGACATGTTTGGTAACTACCTTCCCACACAACACAGCAGAACTTCCTCCTTCCTCTGATCTTCCCGTGTTTCGCTTTGGTGGTGTGAAGATTAAAGCTTATCCAATTAGCCACCCACTGCCTCCGCCAAGTTAATCACGGAAATCTTGGAAACCGTCACAGAGCAGTGGAGTGTGGGGATGGCTTTTGATTATAGGAACAGATTTAACTAATTACAAGGCTCAGCAATGCGCCCAAGTATAAAAGATGATGGGGGTTAAAATCAGGGAGCTATGTCACCGCTTAACAAGGGAGGGCTTATCTTCCAGAGGGCATTGTTTCACTGGTAATTCTTATAACACTTCCCAAGTAACTTAGATTAGTCAACCAGCACTTACTTTAGACCAAGGCCACACATCGAGGCTTAGACCGATCAGCAAGACTGAGTTTTGAACAAAACCTGGGTCATATGACAGCTGGGTGGATGATCACTTGAACATTCCCTTAACGATACTGTCCCAAACTGGGGTCTTTGAAGCACCCAGGGCACCTCAGCTTGGCTTCACAGGTCAGTGCCCACGGCAACGGTGAAGGGCCAGGGCATCCTCTCACTTACAGTTTCACTGCTCACACTGCCAGGCTCCAAGCTAATAAACAAAACAAGTATCATTTTAAAGCACAAAACAAAAGCACTCTATCTCCCTCTAAAAAACCTGGGAGAAGCCACATGAGCACAGGCGCTTCCAAATCCCTCCAGTTACCATCCCAGGTGGAGATTTCCCCAAAAGAAGGGACAGCATTCCCTGCAGGTGGCAGAGGACTTCCCAGCCCCACCAGCACAAGAACTGGTGTTCTCATGGTCAAGGAAATGCTGTGTTGCTCCTGACACCATTTACCTGTGGTTGGGTTAACTGGTCCCACTGGCTTCAAGAACTGGGAGCTGCACATGCTGGCTGCCTCATGGGATGCCAGACAGAGGATTTGCAGAACAAAACCACCCTTCAGCAGCTCCAGGACCACCAATTCCTGCCCACAACACCAGCACAGCACCTTCCCACCACAGAGCAAGTTGTTCCCACCCACCTCATGCATCAGTTTTGCTATCAAATATTACTGTCTTCTTTCTACACCATCCCTTATTTTCCAAGCAAGATTGGACATAGCACAATATGAAATATATTATAACCCAGCTCATACAGTTCTCAGTGAAACAGCCTCAGCTCTACAGCCCACCTGCACCCCTCAGGAATGAGAGCTACGAGAAAGAAGAATTCTTTCTAGAAAGAAGCTGCACCTTGTATTATTACACCCAGAGAAAAGGCAGAGGGATAAACCCACTCCTGTGAGACCAGTCCAGGTCACAAAGTGCTCAACAACTCCCTCACCTGCCCCTCAGACCCTGTGATGAGCCCTCCTGGGCCCATCCAGAGGCTCCAGGCAGGTCTCACTTGCCATCCATGCCCACTGCAGCCAGGCCAGAAGGACCTGGGGACACGGCTGGGACAGGAACACCCTGGGCAGGGAACCCCCCAGAGTTCTGACCAAACTTCAGGGGTAAAACCCACACAGGAGCTCAGCCCTGAACCTGCCCTGCTACAGACACTCCTTCCTGAGGGTGCTGAGCCCTGAGCCTCAGGAACAGCCTGTGGGCTCAGCCTGAAGTGCCTGAAATTATGGGGTTTGACTTGCTGGGCTTAAGAATCCCTCTCTGCTATTCCTTACAAATCCAGGTATATACAGACATCCCAAGTACAGAGACACAGGTGAGGGGGTGAGGAGGGTGTTGGACAATCCTGACCACATGGCCAAAGACACCATAATCCTGGAAAAACCCTGCCCCACCCCTAGATTTGATCTCACAACTCAAGCCTCAGGCATTATCAAGGATGGGCTCCTGGAGGGGCAATTCATCTCTTCTCCCACCCTTTCCATCCACCTCCCAGACACCAAAGGCTAATCCCACTCCAGGTCAGAACACCATAACTGCAGCTGCTCCCAAAAGCATTAACACCTGATGGCTCATGGATTGAACCTGGGCACTTGATGCCTGTCTGGCATTAGGCAAAATTCCTGTTGGCATCAAAACTGAATCACCTCACATCTGACAGAAACGTGTTTAAACAGGAAAAATGGTAACCCACATTGAAGAAAAATGAACTCTTCTAAAATGTACCTGTGGTAGCTCTTGCTGAAGGTGCTTTGCATCACACAGCTATAAAAAGTTTTCTATATTCTTGAGAAATTCCAAGAGAAATCAAGAAAGGCCAGTTAATTCGTTTGTTCTCTGGTGATTGACATGGTCTGATGAACTGGTCAGACAGGAGGAGGAATATTTCAATTCCTTTGTCCTCACAAATGTTTAAAGTCTCAAAGAAGTTTGACATGTGATTCCCAGAAAGCCAACATTTCTGGTTGCTTCTTCCACTTCTGCTTTTCAAATGGTGTGAATCCACAGGGAATTCTGCC
>NW_020897746.1:1419193-1463106 GCF_003984885.1 Neopelma chrysocephalum | reverse complement strand
GGTTCAGCAAACCAGTGGCACCACAGCATGGGCAGGTTTTGTAGGAACTTTGAGCCCAGGAAAAACCCAACACCGAGGTCCAAAGCTCACCAGAAGCACTCTCAGACCCACTTACCCGTGGCCCCAAGCCCAGCACAACCCTTCAAGCCACACACAGAGTTTTGTAGCCTCCACAGGTTACCAGGACTCCCCGGGATCCATCAGCCTGGAGCAGAGACTCTTGTCCATGGCTGGAAATGCTGGTCGGTGATTAGCAAAGTCCTGCCTGGGGTTTGCAGCGAGGCCCCAGGTGTGAACCCACATTTGGGGCAGAGCCCTTTGCCCAGCGCTGATGTGGGACTGTGGGTGCTGAACACAGATGAGCCTCCACCAACGTGCCCTGACTGCCGGGTCAGGACCACAGGGATGAGCCGTGGAATGTGAACATGTGACCCTCGGGAGGGCAGGAGACCATGGGGAACACTGTGGCTGCAGGAGGAGAACCTCTCCCACCCCCAAACACACTTTACACTCGGGGGTTTGCCTTACATGTGCTCCAGCTCTGCACCCACTCGGAGCAGGAGCAGGGCATGGCAGGAGCTCACACAGTGCTGGGCACACGGCATACTGGGAATGGCCTGTAGCTTCCAGGGGTATCCAGGGAAGGAGGGGTGGTGAGACACAGCCCCCATGCCTGACTTTCAACCACAGAGCCCAAATCACTCTGCAGAATTGCTCTTTCCCTTAAATTAAAAAGCTCTGCCAGGGCATCCTCAGTGTATTTTGTTTCCATGATCATGTACTGGACTTTTTGTCCAGCTGAAAGTTTCCCGTGGAAGTCCCTCACCCTTCCCAAGAGGTGTTTTGCCTCTGCTCAGAGGTGGGAGACCTTGGAGCCCCTTCCAGTGCCCAGAAGGGCTCTGAGAGCTGGAGAAGGACTTTGGACAAGGGCCTGGAGGGACAGGACAAGGGAGAATGGCTTCAAACTGACGGAGGGCAGGGTTAGATGGAATATGGGGGAGAAATTGTTCCCTGAGAGAGTGGTGAGGCCCCGGCACGAGTTGCCAAAGCACCTGTGGCTGCCTCAGCCCTGGGAGTGTCCAAGAGCAGGCGCAGCCCGCTCGGGAGCTCATGGCGGCCTGAGGGGGACGCACCGCCCACCCCGCGCGCTGCAGCGAGGCCAGCACCCAATGAGAGCAGCGCTGCGGGGTGACGGGCACCAATGAGCGCTGAGGGGGCGGGGCGAAACGGGGAGCAGGGTTTGGAGGGCGGGCGTGTGGCGGTTGCCATGGCAGCGTCTCACGGCGTGGCCCAATGGGAGGGCGGCACCTGGCGGAGGAGGCGGGGCCAGGGGCGGTGGGCGGTGCCCGGACATGGCGGGCGCTGCATGGCCCGGGCCCCGCGCTCCCGGCCGGGCCCATTGGGGTCAGAGCAGGACAGCGGAGCGCCGCGGGAGCGCAGGTCCTGGCCTCGGCAGCGCTGCGAGTCCCGGACGGACGGAGCTGCTGCTGCGACCGGGCCCACGGTGGGACCAGCCATGAGGGACCGGCCCGCCTCCTTGAGCCAGGTCCCGCCCCTCCGGCCTTGGCCCTGCCCCCGACCGGGCACCGCCCACTCCGAAATCAGGCCCCGCCTTCTGATGTTTTGACCCCGCCCCCTCGGCCTCGGTCACGCACTCCTGAGCCACGGCCCCGCCCACACACCGAGTCCCGCCGACTTTAACCTCGACTCCGCCCACAGCCCGGGCACCGCCCACTCCATCCTAGGCCACGCCTCCTCGGGCCGTAACCCCGCCCCTTCATCCTTGGTCACGCCCACCGTACCCTGGCTCCGCCCCTCGGGTCCATCCCGGTGTCCCGGGTCCGTTCCCGAGGGTCCGTGGGGTCCCGGAGCCCCTCGGGATTGGAGCTCATTCCCCCGGATCTGAATCCAGCTTTCCAGTTGTTTGGGAGCTGCTGATCAGCACAGCCAGGAATCAGCGATTGCACCGCGAGCGGTGTGTGCGCGGCTGATCCTTTGCTTTGAGGAAGAGGGAAGACCGTCCCAAGAGAAGTATGGACCCCGGCTCCAGCGCAGGGAAGAGCCGCGCCTGCCGCTGATCCGCTCGGGGAGGGAGGGATACACCGGGCAAACAGGGGTTTGCGTGCTAATTAATAAAAGGCAAAAATCAATAAAACGATGTCATCGCCAACTAGCGAGCGCTGATGCCCCTTGTTTGTTAAAATGTATAAAATAATGCCAAGTTTGGATGAGCCGGGAGCCTTTTGTGGGAACCTCCCAGCTCCCTTCATTTTGGCGAACTGGGATAAAAAAATAGCAACGCCTCGGCTCGGGGTGGGAATTGGGATGAGCCCCCGGGATGCCCTGCCCGTGTCCCCGTGTGCCAACCCCGTCCTGCCTCCCCGGCAGCCGAGGGGCAGCGTGACACGGGGCTGGGGACAGAGCTCCCAGGCATTGCCGGGCCTCCGGAGGCTTCCAGTTGGAAATGACGAAAAGCACGGTTTTAAATGTGGCATCTCTTTGTTTTCCGCCAAAACACGCCTCATCCAGGGTGCGGAGGATGGGGAAAGCCGTGCGCCTCCAGCCCCTCACCGCACATTCCCAACAGTGAGGAGGTGATGCCCTCGCCAGGATCTGGGAAAAACAGCAGCGCGTTTGGACAGTGAGGAGAGGAGACACCCACGCACCAGAGCTCAGCACAAGCCGCGGTCCCCAGCTGGCCGTAAGGTCTGAACATCCAGGGAAGCGGTGATCCCAGGGAGCACAGCAGCTCTTGGAGACGATGTCAGCTCTCTCCTGCTTCCCTGAGGAGCTGCAGTCGGGGACAGCCCAGGATGGATCTCTATGGGGTCCTGCATGGGAACTTCAGCTCCTGGGGTGGTAAAGGCAGCTGAGTTCCCTCTGCACCCTCCAAACCCGGCTGGTCAAGGTCAGGGTAGAGCCAAGGGAAGGGCAGGGGGACCTTGCCATGATCTGTTGAGCTCTGGAAGAGCTAAATGCTGAGATGCAGCCAGTGTTTTCCCCACCAACCTTTACCAAGCCCAGGACACACGGAGAGCCCTGGGCTGATGCTGCCTGTATATCCCTTTGCCTTTCAATCCACAGGGGTGCTGAAGAGGCTGTAGGGGATACATTCCCAGGATACAGGGGTAGAAGTTGCCCATGGGAAGTGTCCAGGAGAGCACAGGCGGGGGAGCTGCTGGAGTCAGCTCTGGGGAGAGAATGGGCAGCACGAGGTGCCCCCGTGCTCCTCACCATCCCGTCTCCTGCTGAGGGGGTTACTCCACATCCTACCTCTCTTCCTGCCTCTCTGCCCTTCCTGCTGTTGGGATCCCTTCTAGCTGCTGGGGATTGCCCTGGGCATGGGGAATCTCCCTTCCCCTACAACTGTGCAGTTGTGTGCAACCCACAGCAGCAGGTGCAATGGGTGGAGCAGCACTGGCAGAGCCCTGATACCATCACAGACCCTTCCCCAGGGCCTTCTATCCTGATCCTCGTGGGAATTCCCTGCCACCCACCGATTCCCCTTCTTGTTTACATACAGCTGCCGCTCACAAAAGGGCTCCCTGGGATGGAAACCTCCGGCAGCTTTTCGGAGTGGGAAAGCATGTGCAAACCTGCCACAAGGGGCTGCCTGCGAGGCAAACGCCTGTTCCTCCGAGGCTCCTTCACTCCCTGGATCACAACCCGGATCATCCGCAGCACCTTGGCCATGGGAGCCCTGGGATGTCCCTGACTGTCCTCCCGCTCCCTGTGGAGTAAAGGTGTTCCCAGGGCTCCTGCCCGGCCCCGGGCACCAGGGACTGGGGCACATTTGAAGCCAGAGCCCAACCTGAACATCGGGATGGTACGTGGTGGATCAGGAGGCACAGCTCTGTGGATCCATGGCTCATGTGCCTGCTGGGTCCCCTCCACCCTCCTGTTTGGGGCTGTGTCCCCTCTGTGGGATGAAGGCTCTCACGAGGAGCATGAGGCACTGCAAGAGCTTGGCAGAGCCCTATTCCAAAGCTGAGGAGCAAGGGTAGGCACCAGGGCTCAGCAATTCAGCACGAGATGCCCCAAGGCCGCTGAATCTTTCAAGCAATCTTGCACAGCCGGCCAAGGAAGGGCTTGCCTTGGAACCCAGGGGAAGTTTGGGAACACAGGAACCTGGGCAGGTGGAGGTGGTTCATGCCTCACTCTGCCTCTGGGTGGAGAAGCAAAAAGCCACCTTTGGCCACCCCTGTGCACATCCCGGGGTGGGACTGAGCTCACACTGAGGCTGCAGGGACTCAAACCAAGCCTTCCCTGAGGATGTGGGCTGCCAGGGTCTGTCTGGGAGATCAGAAGCAGAAAGAGCCCTGGAATTCAGGAGAAGAATGTGTCTGTTGTTTGGTTTTTCAGTAGTGTGTTCTGGGTTGTGGCTGAATTCTGTTTGCAGAGTGCTGAGACTGTTGTGAGAGCTGGGAGCAACCTGCGCCCGGAGGCAGGAGGGGGAATCCCACAGCACATTCCTGCTCCCTGGGCAGGCAGCTCTGTGCCCCTCCTGCTCCCCCTTTGGAAATGGAATTGCTCCAAGGACTGAGGATGGACCTGGGAGCCCCAGGGCAAGTGGCCCCAGCAGGTCCCCTTGGACATTGGGGAGTGGAGCCTGTTCCTGCCTGAGACACCTCCCCAGCACTGCTCCTGGGATAGGATGAAGCTGGCTGGAGCCTGAGCTCCTGGGATCACAGTTCCAGCACACTTCCATTTGGGATTCCATTTGGGAATCCATCTGGAGGCACAGGAACTCTCTCCCCAGTTTTCAGAGGCTGCTGAGCCAAAACATGTGTAAAAACAGCCCTGCTGTGGGTGGGATCCTGCACTGGGAGCTCTGTTGCTCCCAGGGCAGTGGGAGCAGGAGGTGGCAGAAGGTTCATATGTTTTTAAGTGGGGATGCCATTTGTCAGCCTGAATCAATGCTCTCATTTTCCCAGGGACCGCAGCAGTGACATTTTCAGTGCCCATGTTTTGGAATGGGTCAAACAGCCAGGAGGAGGAGAGCCAGACAAGGCCCATGCAGGAAGGCAGCCAGGTTGCTGGGCTGGTCCCAGTCATGTGCCACAGGGCCCCAGGGAGGAGGACATCCCTGCCCAGCCTTGTCCATCATCCAGGGGCACATGGCACCACTGTCCCATTGCTGGTGTCCTGGTGGGGCAGCCAAAGGGAACCATCCTCCCTTTGCTGCTGAGGCACCTCTGTGGGCACAGAGGAGTCCTTGTGGAGTCATCACAGCCCACCCCACTCTCACCAGGGCTGTGTGACATGATGGAGCAGGAAGGAGATGACCCAGGTTCATGCTGGGGTTGCTCTGGTCCTTCCTGCCCAGCACCTGTGAATCCAAGGAGGGTTGCAAGGAGCTCTGAGAGCTGGAGAGGGCAGGGGTTTCCCTGGGAATGGGGATGGTGCATTTCTCCAAAGGGATCTTCAGGGTCATTTTCCATTGCACAAGAGCTGCTTTAGCCAAGCCACCCTGGATATGGACACTTACCAGGCCAGGACACCTGTGCTGGGACACAGCTGCTACAAGCCCTGGAGAGGGCCAGATACTCACCCCCACTGTGCTCCCCAGGCCGGGGTAGCCAGGCATGATCAGGGTTCCCAGGCTGGCCCAGCCCCAGCACCCTCAGGAACTGCTGTGCCACTTCCCACCCCTGAAATTCCCCCCCACGTTTGGTTTTGCAGCTTTTCCCGAGGGACACCCACTGTGGGGAGCTGGATCCCTTCTCAGGCTGCAGCTCAGGGGGGCACCCACATCACATGTCCCTGCATCCCCTCAGCCCCACCACACAGAAAATCTCCACCAGGCAGAAAATCCCAGGAAAAAGACTCAAGGAACCATCACTTCTTAGAAACTGTCCAGGGCCTTGTTCCCCTCTTCCCTCAACGTGCCAGAACTCTTGCAATCAATCCGAGGGTTTTCCCAGCACAGCGCTCCTGCTGCCAGACCGAAGCGCTCCGCTTGTGCTTTTGTCTCTTGTTCTCAGTTCCTTCCCTCCTCTTTGCTTCCCCGTGGCCTTTGCTGGGAAGTTCACACCATTTTTGTTGGGAATGCGTCAGCAGTGCTCCCTCAGAGCCCCGTTCCCCACGGCTCCCATCGCCGTGTGTGGGATTGCACGGCCGAGGGTGGGAAATGCAGGTAGGTGCTGAGGGCACTGGCTCCGAGGAGGCATTCCCAGGAACAGTGGCTAAACTGTCCAGTTCTGGCTTCAGTCCCCATGAGTTTTTCACCTCCTCTGGTTTGGGGCATTCAGGCATCCTCCATGCCCAGCCCGGTGTTCCTGGCAGCCCTGGGGCAGGGTGAGGGTGCTCTGCAGAGCTGTCCCAGGCAGGATGGGTGGCAGGCAGGGAGGGCTGGGCATGGCTGAGGCTGTCCCACAGACTGGTCGGCAGATGAATGATTTGGGGTACAATCCCTGCCCCCCTCCACCTTCCCCCATGCAGCATCCAAGCTGAGTTTGCAGCCCCACAGCTCCAGATGCACAGCACAGGTCCTGGAGCCAGTGGTCTCCTCCAGAATGGGAAGGACACCAAGGGTTGTCACCCCAGGACACCAAGAGACAGAGCAGTCTGTGCTTCAGCACCCTGTCCTGCATCCCTGTCCAGGGTCCTGGGTGCCCTGCAGGGACAGAGGGCACAAGGACTGGCTTCCCTGGACTCAACCACAGCTGAAACTGTCCACCAAGTACCCGGTGTGCCTCCCCTGGGGCTGCTGGGGGGGATCCACCCTGCTCTGAATCCTGTGTCCTCCTGGGGTCTGGAGAAATCAGGCATGGAGAAGTGGATGGGCTGACTGAGGTGACAGCTGAGTCAACCAGCAACAAGCCAGTTGTCCCTGTGTCCCCAGACCAGCCAGGCCTGCTGGTCAGCTGCTCCCAACAGGGAGCATTCCTGCTCCCTGAAAGGCACTCACTCCTTCGGTCTGTGGGGAGGGAATTTGCCTCCACATATCTGTGCTGGCAGGAAGAGAGTTCGTCTGCAATAGTGCAGGTAGAAATCCTCACTGAGGGTGGCATCCTTGCCCAGGACCTGCTCCAGCTCCACAGTGCATGAGACAGCAGAGGAAATATTTGCTTCTGGGAAAGTGTTCAGGTCAGCCCAGGTGAGGACATGGTCATGCACAGACAGTCCCTGCTCCAGGGGTTTGTCACTGGAGAGAGAAGCCAAAGAGTCAGGAAAGGGTTCACTGCAGCTCAGGGGCACAGGAGGAAAACTTGGAACTGAAGCCCTCAATCAGCCCTGCCACGGCTCTCCAAAATCCAAGCTCTGACAGCAGCAAGGCTGTGCAGGTAGGAGAAGGAGGTTGGCTCCAGCAGCTCCTCTGGAGCACAGCAGCTTTGCAAAGTGAAGGCCCCACCAGCTGCTCTCTGCTCCACCCAGGAGCCATTCCCAACATTTGCCTGGGTTTGTGATGAGAAAGGACAGAGAAACCACGGCAGAAGCAAAACAATCTGCTGTGCCAGGTTCCTCATTTGAGGGGCAGGAAAGAGACAACTCTTGGCACTGCAGTTCTTTTCCATCCCTAGGGAAGGGCTCTGACAGAACATGACAGAACCCAGAGCAGCTCCGAGTCCTGCCTGGGTGGGTGGGAACAGGTTGGTTGCTCCAGCTCCACACCAGCAAACCAGGCAGAGGGGAGGATTTGGCTCTCCCATCCCATGGATTGTTAATATCCCATTGAGGAGGTGGCTCTGGCCCTGGGCTTGCACACCTTCCCCTCTGGCAGTGGCCAGCTCAGCCTGGGCAGTCTGACCCAGGCCAGCTGAGTGGATCTGGTACCCCCTGCCCTTCCCCTGGGTGCTCATCAGCATTTCTGAGGAACAAACACGGACTCCCCCTGCCCTGCCCAGGGCCTCTTCCTCACTGCAGCTCTGCCATTGGAATGAATCCCAGGTGGCAACAGCCCAAGAACTTCAGACACCTCGGGGGAGACACAACAGGAGGGGTGGTGGCCACGATGGTCCTACAGCAGAGGGGAAAATCCACCACAGGCTCCAAAGCAGCTTCAGAGTCTTGGAAAGCTGGCAAGATGGGAAAAGAGTAGGAGATGCAGATGAATAGGGTGTGCTGGATTTTTTGCTATTAAATGGCAAAGCAAAGCAAAGCAGTCAGTGTTTCCATCCCACTCGGTGTCCTGCTCATTAGGCTTGGCTTTTCATCACAAAATGGGATGAAAATAGGACTTACTGCTGCAAGGCTTCTCATGTTTTTCCAGTTAGAGAAAAGTGTTGAGACTCATTGATGCTGAACTGGTTAAAAGCAAACCATCCCTGGTGTCCTTTCCTCAAACAAGGGGCTTCTGAGTGGTGTGTGCCAAGGTCCCATCATGGTCCTTATGCAGCACTTGTGGCTCCCAAGAGACTCCACAGATGCAATTGAGGAAGACTGGAGAGCATCAGGAGAGAGAATTAATTGTACCCCTCTGTATGGCACTTGTTGGGACACTTCTGAATTAACTGTGTGCAATTTGGGGGGCTCCAAGAACAAGCACAACACAAAGTGGAGAGAGCTCAGTGCTGAGGTCCAAGAAGGTGTGGGACACATTACACAGGTTGGAAAGGTGGATTTCTTGAGCCTGGAGCAGGTGAAAGGAGGTCTGGTGGCCTTCTGTCTTCAAACCCCTCATGGAAGGGTGCAGGGACAGGAGCAATGATCTCTCTTGAGAGGTAAACAGTGAAAAAGGCACCAGACACGAGTCACAAACACGGACAATCTGATGAGATTTAGCAAAAAAATGCCTTTCAGCATGAGGGTGGCTGGACCCTGGACCAGGAACCAGTGAGGCTGAGGAACTTCCATCCTTGGAGGTACCCTGACCACAGTACTCAGCTACCTGATCTCTGGTGCCCCACTGGGAGCAGGGGTTGGGCCAGAGGTGCCTCTGAACCTCAGATCTTGTGTGGTGAGAGCACCAGGGGAGCTCTGAAAGGACTTGCCTCTCCTGCTGCCTTCTGTGGCCTGTGAACCTCCCAGAGGCCAGGACTCACAGGTGGAACAGCAGAATTCCTCTCTGGGAGCTTCCAACAGCCTTTGGGTGGAAAGGTCTAGGATGGTGCCACCTCGCCTGGAGATTTGGGCTGTGACTCCCTGGTTGGGTGTCTGGCTAGTGAGAGCCACAGCCCCAGACCAGCTGCTGGCCTTGAGACCAGAAAACCAGTTGTGTTTCACATGACTCATCCTGGAGAAAAGGCCCAGGGCCCAGAAGTCCCATTTAGCAAAGTGTCCTTCCCACTGGGCTGTGACTGCCCAGCTCAGCTTCCCAACAGCTTTGCCCTGTGTGTTCACAGCTGCTCTTTGGTGCCTTTGCTGCACAGCAGATTGTTCAGGCAAAGAAATGGAGCAGGTTTTCACCCAGCCTTGCCAGGAGGTTGTCCTCAGGACAGAAAAGGCTTTTATGTATTTCCTAAATGCAGACTTCAGCCAGAAGAGATGGCAACACTCAGATCCTAGGGTCCAGAGAAGGAAAAGACAGAGACTCAACAAGGGCCCACAGTAAATACAGTCACATCCTCCCGTCCTGCTCACGTGGGATCTTCCTGCCTACCTGCAGATCCCCACGTCCTGCACGGCTCTGTCCCTCCCTGGGGGAGCTGGACTCATTCCAGGGCACAGCTGAGCCTGCTCTGGCCCCAGAACTCACCTTTCCTCCTTGGAGCTGCCTCTCCAGCCTGGCCACAGACAGGCACTCACCTGGACAGGGTGAGGTGGTCACTGCCCGGGCACGTCCCGCTCGCTGGAGCTCAGGTGCTCTCTGGGAGCCCAAATCCACAGCTTCATTCCAGGAACCACTTCCAGCCACCAAATGGCTCTTTGCAGATCCAGGGAGACAGGAAACATCTGCACTGTCACAGCTGGTGGGTCCTGTGTAAACACAGGATAGACCCACTGAACAGCCTGTTTCCAGCAGCCTGACACCACAGTCGGTCTGTGCTCGGGTGGGACAAGTGGAGCTGCACCAGCTCCACTCCAGCATTTCCCCACACGTGCCTTGGCCAAGGGTGTCTGGCAGGGGGGCAGCCCCTTGGTGGGATGGGCACCTCAATGTGCCACCGCAGGGTGGGAGGGTGCTGGGGCTCAGGGCGCTCCCTGTGGCCTGGCACACTCAAAATTGGGCTCTGCAGCTGTTTCCTTCCAAGGGGGACATGGTTCCAAATGCACAGAGAGTGGACCAGGGACAGCAGCCAGGGAATGGCTGGAGCTGTGTCAGGGCAGGCTCAGGTTGGATCTCAGCCAAAGGTTCTTCCCCCAGAGGCTGGTTGGGCACTGCCCAGGCTCCCCAGGGCAGTGGGCACAGCCCCAAGGCTGCCAGAGCTCCAGGAGGGTTTGGCTGATCCTCTGGGGCACAGGGGGTGACTCTTGGGGATGGGCCTGTGCAGGGCTGAGGGTTGGACTCGATGATCCTTGTGGGTCCCTTCCAGCTCAGCACATTCTGTGATTCTGTGATTCTGTGATTCTATGACAGATGGACAGAGGTCCCCACTGCTCCTACGTGGCAGAGACCTCATCTTCAGTGTCCCACAGCACTGAAACCCCTGCCCAGGCTGTTTTGTATGGCCATTCACAAAGGAGACAGCAAAGGCTGGTAGAACCCCTACCCTGGTCCTGAAATGACAGGTCAGGAAAGGCTTTGCACTTGTTTTTTCCCTTGGACTTGCTTTTAGTCTGCAAGGAACAGAAAATGATTCTACCACCAAGCACCACTCCAGTTCCACCAAATGTCTCCTTTGCCCCCAGAGAGAGTTCCTGCTGTCTTTAATGTCACCTGGGAGTCCATCAGACAGGGAGATTTGCTTAAGGAAACATGGTAAAGGGGAAATGGGATAAGGGAGGTGAACAGCAAAGTTTTACTGAACACTTCATGTTTCAGGCTCCGCTTTTCCCAGTATTCCTGTACTCCTGCAGTGGTTAAAAGGACTTTTTGAAGAGATTGCTCATCTCAAGACAAAGCAAAGCTGGTGCCTGCATCAAGCACAGGCCAAGCTGGCCTGCTGGTCACCCTGCCATCGTGGGACCAGCACTTTGCATCCTCTGGGCTGGGTTTCCCTATTGGCAGTCCCAGAGGATGCTCCAGATTGGAGCTCCCCATCCAGGATGGTCTGTCCCCAGAGCAGGGGTGCAGCAGGGGTGGGGGCTGTGTGCCATGTGCTGCTCACCCTCTTCAGAGCTAAATGGAGGGCTCTCAGTGCTCAACTAAATTAACCTTGAAAAATTCATTTCACAAATGACTGCAGCAATTAGTTGCTTTTAATGAGCTGCTTCACCCAGGCTGATGTCTGAAGGTCCTGGAGGAAATCAGAATCTCCTGCTCATGCCCCTGACTGCTGATGGCTGATAGGAACTGGCAGCCCCTCCTCACCCTCTTCCCGGGGAGGAATTCCCACGTTTGTGGCTCCAGTTTTCTGCTCACAGGTTTATAAGCCCAAGTGCTCTGATGAAGGCTCCCAAGCCCAATGCTTTGCTGCTGTGCCACTGATTGCCAGGGGAAGAGCAAAGACACTCATTTTGTGTCAGATGTTGGGGAAGGACAAAGCACCGCAGAATTTTTGTGTCAAATCCAAAAGGAGAGAGCAAAGAAACAGTGTTGGAGCTGCAGCCCGATGCAGGGATGTGCCCTGCCCCAGCCCTGCAGGACCTGCTGCTGTGACCCCCCAAGGGATTTGCCCAGGGAGGGGGAGGGAAGCCTGGTGGGCTGCAGTGTGGGCTGGCTCAGAGCAGGCTCCCTGTCCTGCTGCTCATCCCAGCTGCTCTCAGCCCTTGGATCCTGCTGAGGTGGATCAGCTTCCCTGGCACATCCCACACCACACTGTCCCAGGGCTCTGCCCTGCTGGAAGATCCCTCTCCATACCCAGTGGGGCCTGTGTTGCTGAAGCAAAGCAGCAGCTTTGATCCTGGAGGTGTGGAGAGACACCAGGCCTTGCTGGCTGTCCATGAAGACATTCACCCACTCCCTGCCCTTGTTCCCACCCCTGTGCCTCCACTGTGCCCTCCAAGAGGGATGCAAAGCACCTGCACACAGGGAGCTGCAGTGGTTTGGGACTGCAGGGATTCCAGGCTGTCCTGCTGCCCTCCCGGGTGGGACATCGACTCAGGGATCCTTGTGGGTCCCTTCCAGCTCAGAAGACCCTGTGATTCTGTGACCCCATCAGTGGGGTACAAGCACCTGTGATGTTCCTCCCTCATGTGAGGAGCCGGAGCCACAACATCCCCTGGCTCCAGGGAATCCATGAGCCCACACAGCCCCCAGCACTGCTCTGTGGTTTGTCTGAATCCACTTGCAGGCTGCAGAGCAGCTGAATCGGATGCTGGCCCAGATGTTTGGCTCATCTTCCCCTGCTTGGGGCTGCAGCTCATTGCTCCCACCCTGCACTTCCCTTCCCACTCCATCAGGGCCCCATCCCACCCCCCTGAAGGGAGCTGGGTTTTCCCACTGTGTCCCTTGGAGGCAGAGCTGCCCTGAATCAAATCCCACACCCAGACATGCCTCAGCTCTGGAGGGCTCCTGTCCCTGCCCCTAGTCCTGTGTTTTGCTTTGGGCTCACAAACACAGCAGTGACACTGTTCAGGTCCCACTGTGGCTCCACCTGGGACTTGTGGCTGCAAGATTTGCTTTCACAAAATCCCTGCTTTATCCCAGACCTTGCATTTTGCTGTTTGCAGGCCCAGGTTAGACCTGATTCCTTCCCTGGGTCTCCCTTCTCGCTGTGGCTCAAATAAACACTAATAAATCTAATGTGGATTTTTTCAAGTGTAGCCTCCTCTTGTGCATGACCCCGACGTAGCACAAAGGTTCTCAATGTTCTGTTTTAAAAGCTATTACCCCACAAAACCTCAAAACAGATTAATATTTACCCATTAACCACTGGAAGAACACCAATGTTTTATTTTATTTCTTTTTCCCTAGTGCAGATTGCTCAGCTCTGAGAAGTCCCTGGAATGGAATACTGAACACCCAGCTATTCCTACCGGGCATTCCATGAGCAGTGGGTACTTCGTGTGGTTACACTATTTAGATAAATCTTTTCCCACTGAAAATGGTCTTATCCTGCAACTTCCCTGGCAGTGGGATGTGCAGGCATCAGGAGCTAAAGAGGACGTGGCTCCAGGGCAAAAATACCAAGTGTTGGGGGGAGCTTCTTTCTAAAATCCCCACGTAGCTGTCATCTGTAAACTTGAAAGTAGTGTCATCCAAACCAGATCCCTCCAGCACGGGGCAAACCTGGATGTAACTGAGCCTTGGAATCTGCTGCATTGTCCAATTCTCGTGCCAGAAGTGTCAGAGAAACAAGAAAAGCTGTGGCAGGATGTTGTAGGGGTTTGCTGTGATTCAGCCAGCTGCACGAAAAAAATGTGTGTGACAATTTGATATGAGCCCAGCCAGAATCCAGTCTGTTTGTTTTCCCAGAGCTTTGTCATTTCCTGGGCAGTATCATTAAAGAGGGATTAAAGTATTCCAAACCCACTCCAAATGGGGCAGATTTTGCAATCCACCCCAGAGCTCTTTCTAAGTATGCACTTGGCAAGCAGAGTGCTCTGAAAAAGCACAAATCCTTCTAGGTTTGGCATTTTTTTTGCTCAGATCTACTTTTCAGGAGTTCCTTGCCCACGGCACCACTTCCCAGCACATTCCTCTTTGGGCAGTGTGGCCTCAGGAGCTCACAATGGCTGAGCCCCAGAGGGATGTGCCTGTGCAGTGGGAAAGGCTGGAGCAGCACATCTGGAACCAGCTCCTATCCCTCACCCAGCCCTGGGAACATCTCAGCTCCTGTGCTTGGATAGACCTACAAGTCTCCTGCTTGAGCCCTGAAGTCCTCCTGGACTGGAAATGAGCAAGTCAAGCCTTGATCCAGACTTGGCCCAGCACCTCTTCCCTGCAGTTGGACTTGCCTTGAGTCCAGGTTGGTCCCAGACTGGTGAAGAGCCACTGGTGACTCACTGAGTGGGCTCTGCACGAGGAGTGGCTCCTCAAAACCAACCCCTTCCCAATGTCCCAGGGCTCAGGGCTCTCCTCCAGGCTGCTCCCAGCTGCAAAGCCCCTCCTGGAGGGGGCTTCTCCCCTCTCCTGGGGTGCAGCATGACCTGGGGACCCACATGTCCCACTTCACATGTCCCACCTTGACCCCTGCAGTCCCACCAGCTGCACCACTCCCAGCCCTCCTGGTCCCAAGGAATCCATGCCTGCCAAGAGCCCTCTTCTGCTGCATTTTGTACCTCAAATAACCTCTGATACATGACTTACTCTTCCTTTTTTTGTGCATTTTTTCGATGTCTGGCAGTGGAGCTGAGCTCACTCGACTCTCTCTTGATGGCAGTCTGAGTGTGGGTCTGGTCTCTCCTTTCCCACATTTTCTTGCAAGAATAAACCATTTTTGACATTTTAATGTCTCTGCTGAGGTTGGTAGGAAGTGGTCAGCATATTCTAGCTGACTAGGGGCAGCAGACAGGCAGGGAGGGAAACAGCAGAACAGTTTAAGCCTCTGCAATAAAAGCGTCTTTGCAAACATTTACAAAGAAATTCTCCCTTACTCAAGTTTTTCTGGATTTTGCATTTTTTTCTGTCATAAAAAAAATAAAATTGTGCCCTTTATGACAATAAATATAGATTTACTAATCATTTAGGCTCTGAACTGCTTGAGGCAGAGTGTGCTTCCTAGTTAGGGAGTTTAGGACCAGGAATAATCAATAAATCCCTTTGTTTGACCTCCCATGTATAACCATGTTGCTCCTGTGTTGAGCTTGCAGCTTCTCCAAGGGTTAAATCACACCCTCAGGGAGGTCCCCAGGAGCTGGTGCCACCTCCACAGGCACAACAGAGGGACCCAGAGGTGAACCTGGGGTGAGTTTCCCTGGCAGAGGATTTGTGCTGTGCCAGAGACCCTCTGGCTCTGTCCCTCTGGTGTGAACTGCTCCTGAAGGGACTCCTCCTCTTTTGTCCCAGGCTGTCCCACCTCCTTTTCTGGTCGTGGTGGTCCCTCACTCGGGCTCCAGAGACACCCTGCTCCAGTCTGGAGGCTCCAGATATAAATACAACTGAATTTTCTCTGAGATTATCCCAATAAATTGACCCCAAGCCTCCTGGCACCCCAGATGTCTATGAGACCCCTTGTTCCCCCAGTGCTCCCAGAGGCAGGCAGCTCCAGGATGTGCCTCTCCCTCTTCCCTGCAGGTCCCAGTCTGCCTTTCCGAAGGCCTCCCATGGCTGGAGGGTCACCCCCGGCAGTGTGATGGTTCCAACAGGCACCTCTGGCAATGGGAAAGTCATTCCAGGCCAACAGAGCCAGGCTGCAGGTCTGCAGTGACCCACTGACCCATCCCTGGGGAGCTCCTGGTGGTGTGTCTGCAGGAGGGGAAAGCTCATAAATGAGCTGCTGTGACATCTGACACCACAGAGGGCCCGAGCAAAGAGGATGGGATGGGATGGGATGGGATGGGAATGGCTCTGCCTGGACACAGGAACTATCCAAAGGCTGGGCTGCACAGCCTGGAGATAACTCTGGTATCCCAACCCCTCACACCATGTGTGGGGCCCATCAGCACCTCCTGCAGAGCTCCAAGAACATTCTTCAGGAATTAATCATCCTGAGGTTCCCAAGGGAGGGGAGGGGAGGGAGAGGGAGAGGGAGAAGGAGAAGTTATTTATAAGGGCTGAGCTCAGGATTGCTGGATGGAACACACTCATTTCTGCCACATGTTCTAAAGGATCCAGGGCTCCAGGGCCTGAGATCAACCTCCAAACACAGCCTGGGCCCTGGGGGCACTGGGCCACCACTCCAGCCTGGAATCACAACCTCCTCTCACCAGGGCTTGTACACAAAGGGGCCTTAGAGACAGCTCTGGATCAGAGCAGCTCCCAGGGCGGTGGGACAGGAGCCAGGCCCTCAGCTCCAGCCGCTGGGTTCCCAGCACAGTCCTGCCCAAAGCCATGGAAATTCCATTCCCCAAGTGATTTTCTCGAGGGTTCCCTCACTGGAGGAGGAGACAGGAGCTCCACGTTCCCTGACCCAGCTGGGACTTGGCCATCCCACGAGGAGCAGCCATCCATCTCCTCCCCTGGGTGAAGGGGGCTCAGTCCCAGCTCGGGGGCTTCAGGGCTGGACCCTCCCAGCACCAACACAGCTCCAGGCAGATCCCGTGGTGAATTCCAAACGTGCCAGGCACTGAGATTCCCTGCTCCCACCCACCCACCCATTTCCTCTGCCCAGCCAAAGGCAGGTGTGGGGTGAGATGAAGCAGAACTGAAACGTTGCATTAACACAGGCTGGCGCTTATCAAGAGCTGATGTTGCACAGCCCGGCCAACAAACCTCACCAGGGATCTGTGGGAAAAATGGGATCCACATGGCAATTCACACTCCAACTGCTGCCTTATCTCCTGGAAACGTTATCTCATGCAAGCTGGAGCTATTTTCTTTTCAGCTCAGTAAAAACGTGTCAGTTTTATATTTATGTATCAGGCCACGATCCCATGGGAAATTAATTTGCCCAACAGCAGAAATTCTGTCATCGCACGCATCAGTCAGTCTGGGAATGGGGATCTCCAGACCAGGGCCCTGGAATCAGGGGAAGGGCTTAAAATAACAACCTCAGGAGGATGTGGGAGCCTGAGCAAATTACAAGAGCTCCTTCCTGACTGCAAATGTATTTTGGGGTGTTTCAGGCTCGATACCTAAATGCAGAGCCAGGGGGTTGGTGTGACCCCCGCCTCAGGGGGTTCCCCATAGGGAGGAAGGGTCTCAGCCCACACACCCCAGGGGGTGTGGAGGGATGGTCCCCATGCCCCTGGCACTGGCCCAGCTGGGTGCTGGGTGTCCTGGATCTCCCTGCAGACTCTGGGCGGGGCCCTGTGGATCCTGGGCATCACTGCATCACTTGTGGCACAGCAGCCTTTAGTGCCCCAGAGAGACTCATCCCACCCTTCCCCAGGGCTCCCACCCCCAGTCCAGCTGGGTCTGGGAGCCAGAGAGATCATCCAGCCCCACTGGGACCAGTTGGTGGAGAGGGCCAGGGACCCCCTTCCCTTTGGAGGTGGCTCTCCCGTGGCACCATCACTGCCTTTCTCTGCTTCCCAGCTTTGCAATTGAACTGCTCTTTGTTCAAATCCACAGGCTTCCCTTAAGCCTTAAAATGTTCCTGGGATCCTTTATCCTTCCCTCCCTGCTCCGGCCATGCGGAGCACACGGGCTGGGCTCGGGCACCATCATCTCACGGGTCAATGACAGACAAATCCCTCCAGGTTCAATGAATAAATCCAGCCTGTTTTCTCATGGAGACACTCCCACCATTGAGAGCACCCAGGCTGAGTTGGCAGCAGCCTGATTTACAGCCGAAAACACCGAGGCCACCCCAGCCTCTTCTTCTCCCCCTGTTTTTTTTAAGAGCAAACCCATCCCGGCCACTGAAGGGGGATTGATACAGAGGGAGGCTGGGATGGGCTGATGCTCCTGTTGATATCAGGGCTCTGTGGAACCCCTAAGTTCAGGTTTCACACGGTAAATGGGGACTGGCAGAAGCTGGAGGCTGGAGCAGTGCTGGAAGCTCAATCCCAAACTGCTCCAAGGGTGACGTAAGAGCAGCCCCGAGCTGGCTTGCTCACCACATACCTAATTTTCCCATATAAGGCCAAGGAGAGCAATAACTCTCCTGGCAAGCAGATCAATAAAAACAGATGGTGGGCTTACAATTAGAGATTAAGCACATACCAATCCAGAACAAACAGGCCATAAATCATACGTGAAGGAGGGTATTTATAGTTTAGATCACATTCCTTAATTAATTCAAAATGGCCCAGAAAAGAAAATAATACAAAATTGCTCTTTTTTTTTTTGTCTGCTTTGTTCCTGCCTTGCTTTTGCAAAGCTGGATTCTTTCCTCGGGGGGTGCAGGGGATGGGGCAGCCACGGGACAGACACACGGACGGTCCAGCCCGTGCTGCTGGGGGGGAGAGCAAAGGCTGGAGTCTGGAAAAGAGCCATGGATGAGGCAAAGTAGGGTGAGTTTGATGGTGTGCAGGGAGAGGGCTGGAGCACAGCTGAGCCCTGAATTTGTCTGCACAGTCCTGGGCTCATGGTACATCCTCCCCACAAGCACATCACCAGCACCGTGTCCCCGGGGCGGGTGGGACGATGGACCCCTGGCACGAAGGTGCCACACACAGGAACCAGCACAACCAACACAAGTCTTACCAACAGGGCATTTGACCTGCAGAGCAGTGGCCAAGCATGTTTCCCATGCAGCAATGGCTGTACTAAATTGACTTGCTCTATAAAATGATAAGAAGCTCCTGGCTCTTGGGGGCACTGCCAGGCTGGAGGCAAACGTGATGTGACAGAGAGAAAACACCTGCCAAGACTGGTTAGTTCTGAATATGTACCTGGGCCAGAGCTGTGGAGGGTCTCAAGCTTTCCAAAGCACCTCTGTGACTCCAGTCCAGACCTTTAGGATAGTTAGGAGTTATTAATTTTAATGGGAACTGGATACCTAAGGGCCCTGGGCAATCCAGACTTCAGGAATTCCCATTCCACTGCAAGCCTTGCTCTGAACTCCTGAAACTCTGTCAGGAGGATGAAGAAGTTTCCTCTTGGTGAACACAAAGGAATTCTCCACCCTGGAGAACAAAATGGGCCTGTCTACAGCCTGTCAGGTTGTGCAGAGAGGATCCAAACATCTCAGCCCTATTTGGGTTCACAGAATCCTTAAGGTTGGAAAAGATCTTCAAGATCATCAAGTCCAGCCTTTGACCAAATCCCATCCACTAAACCATATCACAAGTTGTCACATCCACTTGATTTTTGAACAATTCCAGGAGTGGTCACTCCAACACTTCCCTGGGGAGCCTGTTCCAGTACTTAACCACTCTTTCAGTGAATAAATTTTTCCTAATATCCAACTTGACCTTCCCCTGGTGCAACTTGAGGCCATTTCCCCTTGTCCTGTCTGCTGCTTGCTGCCTGCAAGAAGAGCCTGACCCCCACCTTGTCACAACCTCCTTTTGGGGAGTTGAAAAACTCCCTGGTTGGACAGGGCTGGTTGAAAATCTCATTTCCACCCTCCTCCCCCCTGTTCCCGTGTGCCAGGGCTGCAGTGCCCATCCCCTGACAGGATGCATTGCTCTGCAGATCGTGCCGGCACAGCTCTCTTTGTTCTCTCGCCGCAGCTCTGCTGCTCTGTGGGTTTGTGGGGGGTTACAGACTCAAAGACATGAGAAGCAACCCCAGCTGTGACTCACTGCTCATGACAGCGATCCCCAGGCATTCCCTGACGAGCAGGGCTAATCAGCACAGGGAGCAGCTCCTCAGCTGCCCTCTATCTCGCCGATCTGTTGACAGGGTGGGTTGTGCAATAAATCAGGACTCCCGATCTAAGGCAGGAACAGCCCCTGCTCTCTGCTGCTGGGGCGTTTCAGGCAGCCCAGCGCCGACATTCCAGGCATTCCAGACCCAGGGGTCTCCTGCCATCAAGTGCCACCGAGGTGGCTTCACCGCAGAGACACATTCCAGCTCTGCACCGAGTCTCTCGGGGGCTGCACGGTGAAGATGCTCCCTGAGGAGCAGGTACAGACCCCCAAAGCAGTGCCGGGGGCTTTCTCATGGGCAGCCGAGATGCAAGGCCCGGGATCTTTCCTGGGAACTGTTTAATTGACCAGCAAGGCTGTAACCCCTGCAGCACCATGTGCTGACAGCACCTTCTGGGGCTTTCTTCCAGCAGAGATAAAGCCTGGGAGTGTCACCAAAGTCTCTGATGCAGACACTGTTTGCTGCTTGAAGGACAATCAACCCCTGACTGTCTCCAGCTCCCCACCACTGCACTCATCCCTCCCTCTCTCTCCCACACACACACAACTGGTCCATTGATAAAATGCATATAAAATGCACTAAAAGATGCCTCTGTGTTTTCGTTGGAAGCAAATTTCCCCTTTGGGAAGAATGGTTTAACTTCTATTTTTGAGAGTCTTACCAAACCTTTCACATTTTTACCCCCAAGATGTTTTCATGCCCTGAACCATATTTTCATTGCTATTCAAAGCAAAAGGCACATGCAAAGCACTCAAAGATTCAAAGATACAAAGACACAAAGTCCCTGTATCCTTGAAGCCAAAGCCATCCCTGGCCATGCCTGGTGCTGTGCTTGGTGTTGTGCTCTGCCCCAAAGAGCCTGAAAGAGGAAATAGAGATGGCTGTGGTGTATTTTAGAACAGGAAAGGGGTGCCACAGAAGGTGTCCATGGTTTCATAGGGTGTCACACCCCCCTGAGACCCGGCAGAAGTGCCCTGGATGGAGCTGGATGACAGGCAGGATGGACTGATGGATGATGTCTGCCCAGGTTTTTGCAATCCCACTCCCATCCCAGCCCATTCCTTCAGTCTGTGGAGGTGGACAACTGGAGTGAGGAGCTGTCAGCAACCCCTCCAAGCAATATTTAACAATCCCCAGTATTGGAGATGCAGACAAGGTGTGAAGCTTTGCTGTTTTGTCTCCTTCCACAGCCCTGGAGTGATCCAGGCCTTGGTGATGCCTCAGCTCTGGACTTGTTCCCTGTTTTCAGCCTCCCCAGCAGAATCCCCTGCCATGGCTTTCACTCAGGCAGACTTTGCTGAGGGAAATGCCACCCATCCCATCGTCACAGTCACGGTCTTCCTCCACTCTTTTGGGCACCTGTTGCCTGCAGGCTCAGATGAACTCCCCCTGGGGAATTCTGGCAGGGAGAGGAGGTCCTGTGCTCTGGCAGTGGCTGTGGAGGGCAGAGGAACCCCCTCCACCCAGGGCAGTGACATTGGTGTGACCACCCTGCACATCCCCCCCTCACAGCCCAAGCGGGTTATTCCCAGGCTGTGTCAATTCCATGGACACCACTCCAGGGATTAAACCCAAACCCCTCAAGTGAACCGTGTGAACTGCTGTGGCAGGAGGGGGCAGCCAGCCCTCCTCCCTCCCCGGGATGGAGCTGGACACGCTCTGCAGCAGCTCGTGCTGCCCCGTGCTCGTGTGTCAGCTCCGAGCAGACAGACAGGTCTGGCAAATGTGTCCCACCCACTCAACAGGAATTGTGAGCCCGTCCCTGCTCAGCACACTGGCTGGGGGTGGCTGTCCACTCGCTCCCGGGGCAGAGCAGCTCCTATCTGGCTGCTTTCATCTGCTGTGCAATCACTCCAGGAATTCTCCTCCAGCAGTTAGTCACCCTCCCCCTCCCTCCCGGAAAGAAAAGAAAGCTGTTTTGTCAGTAAATGCGATAAAAATCTCCCCTTCATCGAGATTCAAGGTGAAGTTAATCAAAATATTTACACAATCCTCATGATACTGCACTCCCAGGGTTTTTGTGGTGCCCTGATTGCAGCAGGTGCCCCTTGAGCATCGCCCCAGCCCAGAGCAGGAAATCCCAAGGGAGCTGCTGGCACCTCACATTGTACCACCCTGTGCTGCTGCCTGCAAGGAGCCACATCTGTCAGCAGCTGGAAGCCTTGCACATCCATGGGATTGGGGCTGGGAAGGGTGAGTTCTCACCCATCAGGCTGGGCTGGAGCAATTAAAGGCAAAGCACGTTAAACCCTGCAGCTCTGCACAGCCCTGGGCAGGAGCTGCACCCTGGCATGGTCTGCCCAGCTGAGCACGGGCAGCACAAGGCTGAGGGGCCCATGGATCTGCACATCCCGAAGCTCCCTTGCCATGCTGAGCCCCTGCCCACCTTGCTCAGGGGGTGTGGATACCCAGCCCCTGGCACCTGGCTGGGTGGATGTTGAAATTTTCCATGGCAGCATCCCCTGGGCAGGTGCTTGGGCGTTCCTCCCACCTCTGCTCACAGTGACAGATTGGAGAGATGGAAAGAGCCACATCCTGGCCAGAGGTGCTGGCAGGGAGTGCTCCCCACTCATGAACAGTGAACCACAGCCATGACAACCCTGGGCTATCAGGTGGTGCCCAAGGGGATCTGCTTGTCCCCTCTGGGCTACCAGTTTTCCTGTGGTCCAGCAACTCCAGCCATCCCACCTCATCCCACCATACCCAAAGCTCTCTGTCCATCCCACCTTGTCCTACCCAAACGTTCAGCACCTCCCATGGGTTGTGTTTGTTGCCCAGGACCTTCCTGGATGAAATGCCTGACTGCCCTGGTGGCCCCTTCCTCTCAGATTTGCAGAAGGGATTGGGAATTTTTCAGGTCATCCACCCAGAGAAGTGAACACGGGCTGTGTCCTGCAACACCCTCCACGTGGACATCGTTGTCTCCAGGCAGACATGACGAGGGATTTTTCAGGAAGCAGTGGCAAATCCTGGCTGAAACTGGACCCAGACCTTGGTTTGCCTTCCCTGGCAGTTCACACAGCTCGTGCTGCCCACGGCATCGGGGTCAGACAAGGTTCCTCAGCAGACAGGAGCTCCCTGCACTGGCACCAGTGTGTGATTTCCCCATGGGATTGCAGCCTGGCTCCTCAGTTTGCACCCATTTATAATGAAGATTAAATGCTGTGTTTCCATTTCCACCTTTCACTGCTTACCTATGTTAACAGTGACATGTGGCCCAGCCCCTGCTTGGCCAGGTGAGCCACATCCACCCTCGATGCTTTGGATTTGCATCTTCAGCAGCTGTGGTAGATGTAAGAAGGATGTTTTAGACAGCTGAGAATAAAGATCTAGAACAAGGTCACCTTTTTTTTTGGTTTATTGTTGGGTTTTTTAACCAGGCAGTATAAAGAAACCTGTGCTACTTTGCTCCTGGAGATAAGCTTTTCCTGCACCATTGTTCCAGGCTGTTTTCCTTGATGTACTCTATTTTTGGCACATGCAATAAGCCCTAACGTCCTTCCCCTATCTCTATGTTCACTGGAGCTCAGTTTAAAATATTTCTGGCCTTTAGCTTAGATTTTTCCAGTGCTGAAGCAACTCTATGTATCCTTTAGACCATATTTTTGGCTTATGAATCACCAACCTCCAAACAAGCCCCTGCTGGGTATAAAGAGCCCCTGCTAAACAACCAGCAGTGCTGGGGTTATAAGGTAGCAGCTCCCTGCAGTAGCTCTGGCACTCTCTTTGCATCCTGCCAGAGTCTAGACGAGTGTTTCTGATCCAGCAGAGAAGTATTAGCTCGAGCTCTGGACTTTGCTCCCACACACTTTTATCAAACGCTCTGGGAAGTGCATTTGGAACCACTAAATCTTCTCCTATTAACAGCCCGTTTGCAGATGGGAAAGGTATTTCTGGAGTCTTGTGGGGGCAGTTTGTCAAGCAGGTTTCACTAATATTGGCTGTTCGTAAATAAAGGCATGAAATGTTCACGCTGGTTTCTCCTTCTCTGGGGATTTTGGTGCTCCAGCACCAGGTTGGTCTCGGGGTTCAGTGTCAGTGTCCCGGGGTCTCACTGACCAACAGCTCCTGGAGGCATTTGCTCCCCTTTGCAGCAGAGCAAAAGGGAACTGTCCATGGAGAAATTCCCACTGGAAGGTTAAAGGGGATCCCAGCTCCTGTGGGCTGTCACACGTAGCTCCTCATGGCCCAGGAGATGCCCCCCTCTGTTCCTTTGCAGCTCTGATCTTGTCTCAGATCTCCCTGGGATGAGACACATTCAGTGCAATATCCCTGACCCTTGGCAGAGCCACCAGGCCTCAGGCAGAACCTCCTTTGCCTATTTTTGGATACACCTGAAACAGGAGGTTGTCCAGGGATGGGAAGGGGCAGGACAGGAAGGGAGAAAAGAATTCCTGGGAAATCACAGGTGAGGATGGCTGGAAAATCACAAACCACAGGAAGATGACTGGGAGAGAGAGAGAATGAGGGCAAAGGAGGTACAAGATTTGGTCCATGTGGACACGCCTTCCTGGCAAGGCCCAGGGCAAGATAACCCCTGCCTTGGTGCTGGTCCCAACATCACAGGGACCCCTCACCAGCCCCCGAGCACCACTGGGGTCACTGCAGCCTGGAGCCACTGTCACAGCAGCACTTGGAGGGATGAAATAAAGAGAAAAACACTTCCAAGGACTCACCTTCTCCACCAAAACAGGTTTGCTAATCCCACCCTGGCATAGCCTTCAGACCCCAGCTCTGCCCGAAGGCCACCCAGCTGTGAGTGCCCAGGAAGGCCCATCATGTGCCACGATGTCTCCTGGTTCAGGAAGATTTTCAGCTCCTGGAAGAAACAAGTTGGCTCCTTCTTAATGTATTAAACTTAACAAGCTTGGACAAAGCAGCTTCAGGTTTGCCCGGGGGGGATTCAGAGCTGATTTATCGTGCTCTGCATGTAGAACCTGCCTCCTGTCCCCTGCCAGTGCTGGCCCCCAGTGAGGCTCAAAATGCTCCTCAGCTCCATGGTGGCTGCCCTGAGGCTGGGCCAGGACCACAACATTGCTCAGGGATTCTGTCCCTTCACCCCAGAACCCCAAAGCTCCGTGAGAATATCCGTCACCCCTCCGAGGCACAGAAACACCAGTGCCATTTTAGAGAATAAAATGAGCCACAGGATGCTGAAGAGACTTGTCCATGCTCATCCTGGAATGGGTCCAGCCAGACCAGGAATTATGGGGGCCCTCGGTTCTGAGGTTGGACATGAAATGTCAGGATTTTGCCCCAATTCCTAAAGGTTTTCCAGTAACGGAGCAGTTCTACTGAGGCAGGCAGCAATAATCCAATTGGGTGTTCAAGCCAGGGAGTTGTGTGAAGTCCCTGCCATTGCTTCTAGATATTTTTCTTGCTGATCCTGTACTTGTTTCAGAGCTCCCAGGCTGCACCTGCAATGAATGAAGTGCACTAATTACTAACCTGAAACTGGTTATGTTTAGGATCATGAATTTATGCTGCAGGGTCCTTTCAAGTTAACTGTAACAGTCTCAATTAATCCTTTATTTATGGAAACAAACGGAGGGGAGGAGGAATGGAGACACTTGGGTTTGGTTCCTTGCTCTTTACCTCTGTCACTGACCCCAGACACAACTTGGCATAAGAAGACAGGCCTGGTTGAGAAGATTCAAATGAGATTTAGGAGATCTGCATCCAACTCCTGGCTTTGCCACAGATTCCCCGGGTCAAGTAAGACTCCTGCTTAAAGCTAAACCCACACAGCAGCATTTCCAGGATCAGGCTGATCACGGAATCACAAAATCACAGAATCACAGAGTCAATTAGGTTGAGAAAAGACCTCTGAGATCATCATGTTCAACCACTTTGTCAACTAGACCAGAGCACTGGGTGCCACGTCCAGTCATTTCCTGAACACCTCCAGGGATGACAGGGATGACGGGGATGACTCTTATCAGGGGTGAGGCCAATTCTCTGCCTTCCTGGCGTTTGGGCAAGTACATTTTGGCCATCCAGCACAGAGAGCCCGTGGCTGTCTGAGGAGTCCTGCTGCCAGTTCCCCAACTGGCCTTTGGATGAGCATCCCATGTCCAGCCATGGGAAGCAGAGCAGTGCTGAGCTGCCAGAGGTGTGCCAGGGCTACTACACACAGGGGACAACATGGATCGTGACTGGGACATTCCCAGTGCCCAGCAGTGGTTGTCACTGGTGAGAAGGTCTTTGTCCTCCCTGGCTGCACCACCACAGCCCCACGTGTGCACAGGATCTCCCCAGTCCCAGCTGGGCTGGAGCTACAGTGTAAGAGCAGAGCAGGCAGCAGCTCATCCCACATTAAAGCTGCTGCCAGCAAAACCAGAAAATACAGTTGTCTCGCCAGCAACCAGAGAGGCAACAGCCAAACCAGCCCAGCTGGATGGAAACCGGTCGGGCAGCCCCGCTCAGCCCAGTTAGGCTGGGCTGGGAGCAAGGAACGGGCAGGTTTAGGAAACACTCATCAGGCTCCTTCCAGATGCCTCTGTTTGCACAGCCAAAGGCGCTGGCCAAGGGCAAGGATGGTGTGTGACCCCTCGGCCCCGAGCCCAGCAGAACTGGCTGTGGCTCCTGCAGACATGGAAAGTGGAGCTTTTTTCACCTGAGAGCTGCCGCTGCTCCAGGGGCTGGTTACTCCAGGGGCTGGTTACTCCAGGGGCTGGTTACTCCAGGGGTTCAAAGGTGATGGCAGAGCGAGTTTGGCTCGTGAGGCTGTGAGATGAGGAACAGCAGGAACCCTGCACGCGCAAGCACTGAGGGACACCTACAGAGCCCTGTCCTACAGGAGTGCTGGGGTGGATGGCATTGCCAGCTGGGTCTGCTCAAGCAACACTGGGCTAGGAGGCCTTTTCAATTTTGTTTATCATCCAACAGTGACAAAAATGATGGACATCACCATTTTGGATGATGACTTGTCTTTAGTTATTTGCTGACTGCTGAAACAGCAGCAGTGCCACTGGAGCTGCTCAGCCTGGATCAGAGGGGGCTCAAGGGGTTGGAGAACTCAGAGTTCCTCCTTAAAAATGGAGAGGATCTGCTGTTCACTACCTCCTCCACTCCAAAAGCCAAGGGTCATAGGAGAGAGGTAGGAGAAACCAAACAAAGGCCAAACAAAGGTGTGGTTCACCCCGTGAAGGTGGTGGATCAGGAGAACACCTTGCCAAAGATGTGGCTGCAGAAGGATTGGGTAGATGGATTCAAGGAGACACTGAATAAGTGCTTGAAAAAGAGATCTGTGGAGATTTGCTAAACCAACAATCCACATCAGGCTCAAAAAATCTTGCAGTTGAAGTTGGAGTTGCAGTTGCAACCTCCAAAAGAAGTTGGAGGCTGGGAAAGTATCCAGGGGACGAACTGTACCTGCTTATCCTGATCTTACTCTTCCCTTGTCATTTAGGTCCACTGCTTCTACTGGATTTGTCCTGAGGGCTGGCTGTCAGCCCCTCCAGCAATCATTAAATCTTCCTCTCCTCCCCCAAAGGGGGTCTTCAGGAAGAGAAAATGATGTGGTTTTGTGGGATGGCAAAGAAAAGGAGAAGTCAAAAGATCAAACCACTTAAACTGGGGACCTGGAGTGGGGAGACCCCAAGCTAAGTAACCACCACAGTACCCACCACCCTCAAAGGCTCTGCCTGGAGATGTGAAAGGAAACTGTCTGCACAGTCAGTGGGATTGCCCTGCTGAGCTCCCTTCTCCTGTCTCTGGGGATGGCCAGCCTCACCAGGGCCAAGGAGCCAGAGAAGATGGTCCTATAATATATAAAAATTATAAAATATTATTATAGTATATAAAATAATATTAATAAAATAATTTTATATATAACTATGAATATAAATATATATTTATGTCTAATTTTTGTTTATATATAATATTGTGCAAAACAATATTAATAAAATACTACACTATAGAAAAATAAATTTAAAAATATGGTCTCTTTAACGGGGATGGTGCAAACAAAAAGATGAGAAGAGCTGCCAAAATCTCAGCAAAAGGCTGAGATGGGGAAATCAGACATTTTTCTGAATCAGTGTAGCCTTCAGGACATAAAAATTATCCCACACCTTCTATCACCAAAACCCCCCACATATTGAACCTGCCTCAACTAAACACGTGGCAAGTGAAAAAAATCCACCCAACCTTCCAGTGTCCTCCTGGGGAGGTGGGTCCAGGCCAGGTGGCAGCAGCACAATGGGCTCTCTGTGCAGAGCAAAGTGGGTCTCCAAGCACAGAATGCTGAGGGAGGGTTGGATGTGGACTCTTTCACCCTGAATTGTTTGTGTGGTTTGCTCCTGCGGCCACTGCTCACGGGAACCACCCCTGAGAACAACCCGTTCCCCCTTTAATCTTTGGAGGGGCTACTCAAGAAACAGCTCTAACATATTACAGCAAAAAAAAAATGCACATCTGGGCACAGTCAGCTCTTGTGGGTGGGAAGTGGGACCCACTCGTCCCCACTCCCTGGGCTGGAGCAGCAGGAAAGGATTTGGGACAGCAAAGGTGCACAAGGGTGACTCTGAACCCCTGAGCTTGCAGAGGTTCCCCTGCACTGTCTGTCAGCCACAGGACGAGCAAATGCAGCCACGACACCGAGTTTTAATCTTTTATTTCCCATTCTGCAGAAAATGAGGGAAAATGCTCCAGGTTTCATCAAAAGAACCCCCCCCTCCATTGTCTTTCCCACAAGACCATTTCTCTCCCATCTGATACCCCACTGAGATGCAGGAGCTCAGCTTCCTTTGCCAGCCCTGACCTGTCCTTCTTGCATTGGTGGCACTGGATGTTCTTCCAGCTCTTTGCAGGGTCCCCCCTGGTGTGCCTGGGGTTGGCAGGAGGGTGCAGGGGACCAGTGGCACATGGAGCACTTCATGCTGACCCAGGGGGATCTCAAAGGCCCAGTGCAGGCACATGGGACCTGAGCTGGGAACCAGAGGGGTTGTGAGGGGTTCTGCTTCAGCTCGAGGGATTATTTCACTTCTTGGTAAGTTCTTTTGCAAAAATCTGAAATCCAGAGCATTTTCTGTAAAAGGAACCAAAGGAAAAACATTTGGGGATGAAACTATTTTTAGTGGAAAAGCTTTTGGTCTGTTCTGGAAATTGGAGACCTGGCACATCTGGAGGGAACTGATGGGGAGTAACAGGGCAAAGGGGAAGGTGAGAACACCCACATCCAGGTGGAAATATCCACACCCAGGGATCCTGGATGCACCCCCATGGCCATGTCCACATCTTCCAGGTCAGTGAAAGTGGGCAGCTGCAGAGGTTGGAGGAATGCTGAAGGGAACCACCCCCCTCTGCCATCCCCTCCCTGCACAACCCAGTGCCTGGGACTCCTGGCTGCCAGAGCTGGGGAGGCCTGAGAGCTGTTTTCAAGGACTGCAAACAAAATCAGGCCTGTGCAGTCACCCATGGCTTGCCTGACAAGGGGAATGGCACAGGAGGGAGAATCATTGACAGGCACAGTGGGGCTGCCAGACTGCTGGGAAATGCCTGCTCTGTGACATCCTGCTGAAGCCTGGCCAGGAGGTTCCTGGAGGGAGATTCTGACCACCAGATGAGAGCCTGGGCCAAGTTTAACCAGCTTGGCCAGGTGGTGCTCAGGTCCCCGCTGTGGGGTCCCATCCCAGGAGCTGAGCACAGCCTGGAGGTCTCAGCTGGGAAAACAGGGTGTGAGGTTCATGGAGGGCCAAGCAGGAGAAGGCTGGAGGCCAACATGACTCCAGGAAAGCTCAGAGGCAGCTCAGGCATTAGGTGTCCAGGACTCTCCCCTTGCCAGAGTGGTCTCCCTAACCACAAACATTCAAATAATCATCAGTTCAGAGTGAAAATAAACGGAGGGACCTTTATTATCTGTGCCTTTTGGCTTCCCCAGCTTCTCATTTTCTAGTTTGTCTGTGCAAAGGGCATTTTGCTGGAAGAGAAGAGAGACCCAACTCTCCTGTGTGGTGCCTCTGCAGGGACTCAGGACGTTTGGAGGTGTGGTTTCTCCTGGATGAGCCTGGTGTTGCTGGTCAGCAGGACATGAGGTTTTCACAGCCCCAGGGTCTCTGTGAGCCCCAGGGTCACCTCGAGGTGACTGGGAGCCCAGTCACCAGGGCTGGGTATGCAGTGAGGCCACATCCCAGGGAAGGCTTCTGGGGGCAGGAGATCACAGAATCACAGAATCAGGGTTGGAAAGGACCTCTGAGATCATCAAGTCCAACCCTTGGGACTTGGGCTGTGAGAGGTACCAAAACACCTGGTCCTGGGCAACAGCACCAGCTGGGCTGCTTTCGAGGGTGGGCAGGGTGGGACTGGGCAAATCCCGTGCCCTTCTGCTCCAGGCTGTCTCCCAGGCTCTCTACAAAGGCCTTTTGGCCACATGCAGAGAGCCCACCCCGCCCTCCCAGGGCTGCCCAGAGGGGATGGTGGCAATGGGGAGGTGTGAGGCAGCACCTAAGCACGGCCTCTGTTCCCCTGCAGGGGCTGCACAGCTCCAGGATGGGTCCTGGGCAGGACTGCCAGCTCTGGGCATCTCCTCCTCCCCCTCCCCTGTGACCCTCCAGCACATCCCTGGCACGGATCATCCCTGAAGGATCATCCCACAGGAGGTGGGGGGGGGGCTGAGCTGCGGGCAGGGCACAGGGGGCTGCTCAGACTTGTTCTCCTGCAGCAGGTCCCTGCCAGGGAAGCGATGCTGGGCGATAGGAAGTGGCTGAGTGAGCAGGGCAGGGCGTGGGGCAGGAGGTGCTGCACCCTGACTCAGCCCTGGGCCTCATCCCACTGATTTTCCACCCAGGCAGGGCAATTACTCCTGATATGGGAAAAGGGCAGGACTTGGCCACATGGTCCCATCCCAGGATGAGATCCAGCATGGCTCCCACGCCAGTGGGGCAGCCCTCTCACTGCCACTGCCCAGACCACCCCACAGCCTCCACCTGCTGTGAGCAGAGCCAGCAGGAACCACTGCACCTTCTCCTGCCAGGACCAGGATGGGAGCTGAGCCACACACACAGAGAATCCCAGAATCACTGAGGCTGGAAAAGCCCCTCCCAGCCCGTGGAGTCCCCCCTGTGCCCGATGCCCACCTTGTTCCCCCAGCCCCATCCAGTCCTTCCTTGGACACCTCCAGGGATGACTCCACCACCTCCCTGGGCAGCCCCTGCCAAGGCTGGACCACCCTTTCTGGGAAGAAACTCTTTCCCAGAAGAATTTCACACATTCCACAAATGGGTATTTGCCTTCAAAGGCCTTTCAGGTTTCCACCCTTTACCCACCTGCCCTGCAGTTATTCCCAGGAAACACAACTTTTACAGCAGCAGAGGCCAGATTTTCAGCTGGCATAAAGTGACACCCTCCCAAGCAGCCTCTGGAGCTGCTTCACACCTGCTCACCATGTGGCCCTAGACCAGTATTCTCGAGAGCAGAAGAGCTCAGCAGCTTAAAAATATTTAAGGGACTTCTTCAGTGCTAGGAAAGAAGGAGCTGATGGCTGGGAGTCAGGCAGAGCTCCTTGGAGGCTCAGGCTGTCCATGTGGGACTGCTCGTGGCCACGGGATGAGAGGTCAGAGGGCTGGGTGGGCAGCTGGAGGGTGCTCAGATGCCTTTCAGGTCTGCATCCCACCAAGCTGCAGAGCATGTGTGTGAGGGGAAGAGATTTCTGATTAAAGTCAGTCTTTTCCACTCTAGATCTGGGATGTCAGATGAGTTTGAATACAAAGAGAGAGACAAAACTCTGGGGGTTGATTTGACATCCGTAACAAATGTATATTCTACATACAAAAATGGTATTAAGCTGGAGTTATGGAGGGGCTCAAATATCAGTAGTTTGGGGGTGAATAATTGTACAAGGTCATTGCTATTAAATTAAACCCAAATGTTATAAATCCAGGAAATTCGGAGCTGAGGTTAAGCATCAGGGAATTTCAGGCACGTCAGGAATGCAGAGATCAGGCACAAAACACCTGTAGAGAGACCAGGGAGGGGAGAAATGAAACAGGTCTTTAAAAGTGGGTTACACCTAATCCAGCCACAATGGGTGTATCATTCCAGCAAGGCACAGGGAAGAGGAGGGGGGTTATGAGTGTGAATTAACAGCTCCATTTGCTCACAGCTCCTGTGCTGGTTCTGTGTGGTCGAGCCTGCCTGCACATGTTCCTCCCCCTACACAGGCAGCTTTTGGTTATTCCTGAGCAGGAGTGGGGATGTTTTAGAGAACCAGAGAGGCAGGGGACTAAAAAAGAGAAAAAAATTAGTTTTTGTGCTCCTGAAGGGAAGGCTGAAAACGTGATGGAGATGGAGATGCTCTGGGCCCTGGGGTGGCTGGGGTGTCAGTGAGAGGACCACCCTGCTGGGGACCAGTCCTGGTTTCAGACTGGCTGCATCCATGCCCTTTCCCATACACTTCTCATCCAGGGATGCTCAGGGATGAGTGTTTCTGTTGCAGGAACGTTTGGTCACAGCAGCATTGTCACAGTGGGGACTGGCCCAGTAAAAGCCAGTGGGAACTGGAGCCAAGCAGCCCATGTTGGGCAGATGGGGAAGTTCATGGCACTGGCTGGGCACAGGAGCTGCCAGCCCTGGGCAGAAGGAGCACGTGGGTGTGCAGCCAGGCTCCAGGGACATGGGACAAGCCCAGTGGATGGGGCGAGTGCATGGAAAGCGAGGTGCTGCAGCTGGAATTCTGCTGGGCTGTACATTGAGGGCATTCCCAACACGCCTGAGTACCCCCAAGAGTGATGCCAGGAGGGAAGGGCTCAGTGCAGGCCAAAGGTACAGCACCAGCCCCTGGGACAGCAGCCCCCCAGCACAGAGCAGCCAGCAGTGCCTGGGCAGGGGCTTTGCCCAAGGACAGCTCCCCACTCCCGGCTGTCACCCGCTGTTCCCGTCCAGCCCTGCTCCCAGTGGGGCAACACATGAAGCCTTTGGATTTGCCATTAATCCCTGGTGACAGTTTTCTCCCTGGATGTGGGAGTGTTAACCCCCCTGGTGCTGTGGCTCCGTGCTGGCTGGGCAGGTGGGTGGCTGGGCGTGAGTTCACTCAGCACAGTCCCAGTTAATCAGATCGGAATCCAGTTTAATTGCAGGTTGCCTGTGATCCTTGATTCCTGCTCTTACAAAGTGATGGAAAATGACAAATATTTATCCCCACTCTGGCAGCGGCCCTTTATCTCCCCACATTGTCATCAGGCTTTTCCAGCCCAGCTTCCAGGAGGGAAGAGTGTAAGCAGATACTATATAAGGGTAAAAGCTGGTTTGGGCAGCTGTCAGCTTTTGCATTCGCAGCATTCCTGGGAGGAGAGGCTGGGGGAGGAGGTGTGAGACACTGAGGTGGCTCAGGGACACCCAGGTGCTGCCAAAGGACTTCCTGGGGTCCCTCCTGCCCAGGGTCCCCACGGCCTGGGAGGTCCAGGGAGCGTGGCAGAGTGGGCACCTCTGGTGGGGCACAGAACAGGGGGGAGCAGGGAGATCCCTTAGGGAGAGATGTGTGAACCCTGAGTTAGGAATGGCATAGCCTGCAGTCATCCTTGAGCTAGGGAAAGCTTTCCTGGCTGTTGTGCAGGGATGTGGAGAGGTGAATTGTGCTGCTGTGACATCTGCCCCCAGCCCTGCAGTGGGCACAGGGTGGGACTGTTGGGGTGTCCTGTGCAGGGCCAGGAGTTGGACTCCATGATCCGATGGTCCCTTCCAACTGATCATATTCCATGATTCTGTGCTGGGAGCACACAGGAGGGCAGAGAAAAATGCCTTTGGGAAGCACAGGCAGGGAAAGGTGAGGCAGGAAAGGAACTGCAGCACCACATGAGCACGTGCTGCTTCAGATACAGTGACACTGTGACCATGGCCATGGGCTGTAATGGAGGCCCAAGCCCTCACCAAATAAACCAGGATTTCTCCCAGAGGAGCTGCAGTGCTCTCAAGAGATGCAGTTACAGGCTGTTCCTGCAGCCACAGCATGTTCTGGGGATCCTTGGGGCTGCTCTCACCCCACCTCCCTGAGCCCCAGGATCACCAGTGCATCCCAGTCCCCGGGGTGCTGAGCCTGGGAGCCCTGATTTTGGAGCTGGAGGCCAAGTGGGATCTCAGACTGCTGCCATTCCCCAGCTCTTCTGAAAAATCGACCTGGTTGCTCTCTAGCTGCCCAAAACTAAGGGGCTGAGGGGCCATGCCCTCTGCAAAGCAGCTGCCCTTCACCCTCTTCCTGGCACTGCTCTCTGGGCACAGGGATGGGTGCAGGGGGAGCCACTGTGCTGCTGAACAAGGTGCTCGTGGGACATTTGGCCACACCAGCCCCACACATGCACTCCAGGCAGGGGGTCCCTACATGGACATACCTTGGGAGGGCTGCTGGAAACCCTCTTTTAGCTGCCTCCTTTGGGAACACAGAGTATGAAACCATCTTCTGCTGAACAGGAGCTGCCCAGCCACAGCCATTTGGTGCCTACACCAGGGTCCAGATTTCCCCCCCTCGATTAAAATAAAAAAAGATACACAGGAGGATTTGAAATCTCACCAGATGCCTTCAAGTAAGTGCATTTTTAAAGATGAGAAACCAATAAATTGCAGTCTGCCTCCCAGGGGTCTTTTGGCTACAAGAGCCCATCAGCCTTTCCCTCTTTATGGATTTGCTGCCATGGGTTGGGATATTACCCCGAGTGGGTTTGTCTCCCAGACATCCTGCAGGATCTGAACTCCTGTCAAGCTCTGCCTTTCTTTCCTGCACAGCGCTCAGCCCTGGCCAGCAGCCAGAGTCCTTCCTAAATGTTCCCAGAAGGGCTGGCAGGGATTCAGCCCTAACTCGTTACAGGTCCTGCAGTCGTTCAGCTGGGGGGGGTGAAGGTTGGCCTCTTCTGGGATGCTGACAGAGGATTTAAATTGAAATGGGAGGATGGAGAGGAAAGAGTCCCATGGAAAAATGAAATCCCTGACAAGGATGTGTATCCTAAACCCCCCCACTGGCTGTGGTTGCCGTTGTGTTCCCTGCAGCACTGGCTCTGGGAATGGCAGGGATGTGCTGATGACATGGTTACCCCAGGCCTGCTCAACCTGGGGATGGTGGGGGCTTTACACAACCTAAAATAGCAGCTTTTCTCCCCCCAGGGCAGTTCCATCCCCCCAGCTAAGGCAGCAGAGCTCAGAGTGGCCCCTGGGTGCAGGGATTTTACTGGTGATTCCTCATTTCTTTGCTGCAGGACTGAAATGAGGGGATTCCTTCACCTCGAAGCTTTGCTCGTTTCTTCTGTGCTGTTCCATCTCCTTTGGGGTTCTTTGCACCGTGCAAACACATCATTGCTCAGCACTATTCAAACACTGTCCCTCTGTGCCTATTTCCACATGATTTTACATTGAAAAACCCCTTGTCTCTCTGCCCAGGAGCCACAGCAGCACCTGAGAGGTTGTTCCGGTAGAAAACAACAAAAAAAAAGTGGTATTTTATTATTTTTAGAATCTGTTTTTGTTTCCACCCTGTGGGTGATTGAATAACAGCGTGCATATAAAATTACAACTGAGAAATAATAAATAAATAAACCAATGACAAAAAGTTGAGCTACTAAAGAGACGTTCATTTCAACCTCTTTAAACCCCAGGGTGTAAATACAGGAGGAGGAAGGAAGTCTTTGTTAAATATTCAGCACCGGGATCGTTCAGCAGGGGTGGGGGAGGTCGCAGCGGCTTTGTCTCCAGATGACCTTAAATTCCTGGGCCAGATGGGTTCACTAAACCGGTGCCACTGGGCTATGTGGGCTCTCCCCAGCTGGGTTGTGGATGATTAAGTTGAAGGTGGTTGCTGATATGTGAATACCTGCCCCAGTTGCCTGAACCCGACAGGGTTCATCCTTGAGGAAGAGCAGACCTTCCTACAGTGCCTTCCAGCAAAGTCAAAGACAACCAAGGTTCACATGCAGGATAATTAATAGCCTGTGTGTTTGTTTTACAAACAACCTTTTCAGGTGCTCAGACCAATCTCATCCATCTTAAATAGATGAGGAAAGGCACGAGTCCAATTAAAAACAAAATCAGTGAATCATTTGCAAATCGCCTTTGTCTTCTTCATCCTAAAGCTCTACCAAGCATCACCTCTCCGGTGCTCAGCCCTCCTCTGTCTGTGAGCAGGGAGCAATTATCAAGGAGTGTTTTCCTGTTTTCTCCATCCCCCTGACATGGGCTGCACCCAGGCCAAGGTGGGAAATGGGAATGCTGCCTGTGTGGGAGCAGAGTGATGGTCATGGGAAGGAGGAGATGCATGCAGGAACAGGGATGCTCATGAGGAGATGCTCATGAGAGTGAAGGCCATGTTGGGAGAATCCTGCTTCCATGATGCTCTGCCTTTTCAGTCCCAGTGCCACACTGTAGGAACAGTAGTTTGCATTTCTGGTACCCATTTCTGTGGTACCCAGGAGCTCCAAGCTCTGTGCTGTGGTTCTTCCCATGGCAGAACCCCCATTTTCCACCAACAGAGCTCAAACCAGCGCCATTTGCAGGGTGTGAACAAGCACTGGAGGTATTTTAGAAGTCATCTCACAGCTGAGTTGTCCCTGCTGGGGTTGCAGAGGGCTTTCAGTGCTCTGCTCCAGCCCTTTGCTGATGCTGGGATTGCTCAGGGAGGGTAGGGGAGAACTGGAGGTTTCCCCACTCAGTCCAAGCAGATGCTTCAGGTCCCCATCTCCCAGCTGGGGACACTTCACCACATCACCACCCTTCCCATCACCAAAAGGTATTCCTAACCCACCTGGAGGAGTTCCTGTGTCACCTGCTCCAGGTGACCCTGCCTTGGCAGGGGGTTTGGACTGGGTGATCTCCAGAGGTCCCTTCCAACCCGAACAGCTCTGGGATTCAGTGATCCTTTGGGAGCTGTGGCTTGAGGACAAGGTACACTCAGCCAGCACAGAGCCTGGAGCTCTGGACACTGCCAGCAGGATCCCAGTGCTCAGGGCACAAAGGGGGAAGCACCCTGACCCGAGCAGGGCTTTGGAAGTTCATTTTCCCTTTGGCATCAGGCGAGGTGCTGGCACCCATCTGACAGTGGAGCTGAGCTCTGCCCTGCTGATGTGCTGTGTGGGCTGTGCCAGGGGTTAACTGCTCCTCACCCTGCTCATCCTCACCGCCTGAGGGAGTTTGTTCGCTGGGATCACTGGGATCGCTGGGATCGATCCCCCCATCCTCCCTCCCCCGCCCAGGGAAGGGGTTGGCATATGAGTTACAAACTGAACGACCTGCTGATAGCTGAGTATTGGCTTGTTAATTAAACCGGGAGGGTTCAGTCAATCATTAAATTGGATTGAATGAATTGAGTTAGGTGGGGGCTGTGGGCTGACATTCCAGGGCCAGCCCGGCTGCCACCGGGAATCCCTGTGCAGTGTATCCCTACAGGGATGGGATGGGAGGAACACTGACTGCTTCCCCTTGCAGGAATTTCCCTCAGGAATAATTTATCTTCCATCTGCTGGGTTTCTAGGGGAGAGGGTTTCTCCAGCTGGCTGTAACCAGTGTCTGGATGTTGGTGTCCCTGAGGCCTGACCCTCCTGCTTCCAAGCCAAAGATGAACACCCAAGGGAGACACTTGTAAAGGCCAGTGGGATCCTTTGAATGGAATATGATAAAACAAACTCTGCGTGATAAATTGATAATTTATCAGCCCAGCAGCCCAGAATGCCAACTAAATCCTGGACTGCATCAAAAGGAGCATGGCCAGCAGGTAGAAGGAGGTGATTATCCTCCTCTAGTCTGCTCTGTGAGACCCCACCCAGAATACCATCCTGGAAGGTTGTGGAACTATTGGATCAAGTTCAGAGGAGGCCATGAAGTTTGTAAGAGGACTGGAGCACCTCCCCTATGGAGACAGGCTGGGAGAGCTGGGGCTGTGCAGCCTGGAGAAGAGAAGGTGGTGTGGAGACCTCACAGCACCTTCCAGGCTCTGAAGGGGCTCCAGGGAAGCTGGAGAGGGGCTGTTCATCAGGAACTGGAGTGATGGGACAAGGGGGAATGGGTACAAATAGAAAGAGAGGAAATTTAGGTTAGATATTAGGAAGAAATTCTTGGCTGTGAGGGCTGTGAGACCCTGGCACAGGTTGCCCAGAGAAGCTGTGGCTGCCCCATCCCGGGGAGTGCCCAAGGCCAGGTTGGACGGGGCTCTGAGCAACCTGGGCTAGTGGAAGGTGTCCCTGCCCATGGAGGGGGGGTTGGAGCTGGATGAGCTTTAAGGTCCTTTCCAATCCCTTCACATTCTATGATTCTGTGATAACAGGAGCAGACCACCCTCCCCCTTTCAGGCACACACTGTCATGGCCCTGCACAGAGGGGAGCTGGACCAGGACAGAGACCCTTCACACCCCTGAGACCAAGGGCAGTCATACCACGGATGGAAAAGCTGAGCTGCAGCATGAGATTCATCCTACAGCCACTGCATCTGCCACAGCCTCTGCTGGACATGGGACAGTGAGAGCAGCTGGACATGCTCCTCTCTGAGCTGTGTGAGCTGGGAGTGACCAGGAGCCCGGGGCAGGTCCAGCCTGGACCGTGCCTCCTGTTCCACAGCAGAAGCTGCATTTTGCACCCTGGAAGGGTGAAAATCTCCAGTCAAAAACCTCAAGGCCAACCTTACAGGACAACAAAGCCACTGATGATCCCCAAAGCAGTGCCTGAACAGTGCTGGAGCTGCTGAGCAGGAGGAGTGGCTCCCTGGCCTGTCAGCTCAGACAAACCCTGCCCTGCTGTTGGGTCTGCTGATGGTCAGCTGGACCTGCTCCCGCTGGCCCCGAGGGTGAGAGGGAGCTCTCCAAAGCCCAGGGAGGAGCTGTGGTGCCAGGCTGCTCCTGAGCAGGCAGCAGCTATAAAAAGCCCTGCAGTTGCCTTCCAAGCTGGTGATTCAATAACAAAATGCACAAGTAATATTAAAGCTGCCTGCTGTGCCAACTGCTGGCTGTCTGCAGCAATAAAAATGCTGTAAATCAGCCCCAATTAAAGGCTGCAGAGTCGAACAGGAGGCTCCAAGTGAAGCTGGGAAAACCCCCAGTACACCAGAATTGCCTGGGCAAACCCTGCACGCCGTTACTTGCCACTTGCAGGGGACGGGGGCTGGTCAGAGGGTGCAGAGCTGAAGCCTGGCTGGCCCTGCAAAGGCACACTTTAGAAGTGTGAGAGGGTTCTACAAGGTCAGGAGAGCTGGCAGTACCTGTGCCCCATGTCCAAACAGGAGGCAGGGCTCAGGAATGCTTTTCTGTGGTTTTCTAAGCAGACACAAGCTCTTGTGGTCAGCTCTGAAGAAACTGGAGTTGCTGCTGGCCCTGGAGACTGCTGGCGGTCTGGTGGGACCTGCTGACGAGCTTGACAACGTCTGTGCCTTCCTCAGGTGGACCCTGAGGAGTTCACACCTTCCCACAAGGCAGGGAGACATCCCAAATGCATTATTTGCCTTAAAAGTGGACCCCAGGCTCCCAAGACACCACAGCAGCCACCAGATCTCCACTCTTGGTGGAAGGTTCTCCCCTGTGGTCTGTGGCTCAGGTCTTGGCTGTTTGCTCCTCACAGTGGGCCCTGGATGGTTTTCTCCTCTGTGGAACATCAAGGCACTGGAAGAGCCCCCATGGGCAGGTGGAAGGTCGGTGTGTGGGGCTGGGATGTGCAAGGACAGGCTTGGTTGCCACTGTGGGTCTCATCCTGTTCCAGCTGTATGTGAGCTGGGGGACACCAGGGGCAGCCCTGGCCCAAGTGTCCCCTCCTCCCTCAGCATCCCACCCACCCTGGCACGGCCCTGGCATGTCCCCCAGTCCTGGCTCTGCTGTGCCTTTGCTCCTTGTGCAACGGGCACAGCCAGGGCTTCTGCCAAGGGGGCCACTGGATATGGGATGGGAACTTTTTAGCACTGTTTCCTCTTTGATGATCCTTTAATAGGGTAAAAATTGGATGGTTTTAGTTCGGTCTCCTCCGGAAAGGAGTGATTGGTCTTGAAAGCAGGTTCTGGCCCGAGAGGAAGGATTTGGTCCCTTCAGCCCAGCCAAGGGCCACTGTGGGATGGTGAGAAACGAAGAGAGCTCAGCTCTCCTGCTCAGGGGCTTTGGTGCAGTGACCTCTTCCAGGGGAAGCCTCCCCACTTCTGCCCAGCCCCTCCAGCCCAAACCCTGGGCCATGCAGGGGGCTCGTGTTCCTTGGCACCACTTTTGTGTTTGTATGTAACAAATCTGAAAAACCCTGCTGGGATTGCCCAGACAGAAATGGGGCACTTAGTTTAGGTTAGGAAACACTCTGTGAGCCCTGGTAGTGTGGGCAGGGGGACAGGAGATAAACAGAGTTTCCAGCCAGGGTAGGCAAGGCAGGTGCTGGACCAGGAATGATGCACCAAACCTGTCTATGGGACATGGAGATGGGCCACGAGAGACCAGGCTACAAATACACCCCAAGGCCCAAATGTGAGGAGGGGAACCTTTCCCCTGAGGAGAGGAATGTGTGACGTGCTCATCCCGCTGGCATCCACGCACCTAATCCTGCAGTTGTGCTGAGTAAAGGCCAGTTCTGGATGAGACAGAGGTCTCCAGGGAATGTGCCCTTTGCAAGTGGCTCCATGGGAAACCCCCACTGTTTCCTTTGTGTCTTTTAAGCCTACAAAATCCTAGTGAGGTTGAATTAGATGATCCTTTGTGGTCCATTCCACCTTGACTTACCCTCTGGTCCTAAGATGCCTATTAAACTTCCTTCTATGAAATCTATTGAAATAGAAAAGTTGTGAGAGAAAAGAAAGGGAAAGAGAATTTTTATCAATCAAAAATTATGAAGATTAGAAGACAAGTCCATTTCCTATACATCAGGATCTCTGAATTCACCCAAAGAAGCCTTTGGGCTTTACAGAAACCATTTATACTAAAAAGACGACCCATCACTTACAAATGTAGCTGCAAGACTGAACTACTTGATCTAATATTTACCATTTACCTCTAGTATCAGTTACTAATTCTGATCTCATTTTCAGTTCCAATTTACATTAACCACATCAGCTCCAGTGAGAATGCTTACTGCTGCTTAAAGTTACAGCTCCACTGACTGAAGGATGTCTGGCCAGTAAGACCAAGGTAGTTGTGCTTTGCTGAGATCTATGCTTGGTCTTTCTTCTGGCCTTCCTACTGTATAATGGCTAAATCATTTCCCTTAAAACCAATATTGCAAGCAAGAAGTGCTTTCTGCAGCGCCAGCTGGTGTAACTGGGATGAGAATCCAGCCCAGGGAATTGCAAGCTCCCAGTTAGACAGAGGTAAGAGGGCAGCTCCCCAAACCTGCCGCACGTGGTTTTCCCGGGGACTGTTTCCGATCCCAGGGTGTGGCGAGCGGGGCGGGGGAGGACAGATCTCACAGACAAGCTCCTGCTTCCAGGGGAAAAGGGAGGTTCAGATTTCTGGCTGTTTTTAGGCAGAGACTGGTGAATGAGCCCTCCTTTTCCTTGAGGGAAGAGATACTCGTGCCAAAAAGGCTTGGTTGCGAAAATCCTGCTCTGCCTTCCCAGTCTCCGCTCCTTCCCAGCGTGGTGGGTGGAGGAAAGGGGAAGGAAGGGAGACAGCAAGGAGCAGGTGAGCACAGGTCCCCTGTGCATGTCCAAGTCTTGCTCCTACATGGTTGCAGCATGATCCAAGGTGGATCTCATCCTGGGTCCTTCACTTCAGCCTTTCCTGATCGAAGAGGCTCGAGATGCTCCATGGAGTGTCTTGGTTTCCAGCACAACCTGTGAAGAAATGTCTGCACGGAGGTGTGCTCAGAGGGAGTGCAAATCTGTCACTCTGCTGCTCAGGCCTTGACTCATCCACTGCAGAGGTGGCTATTTCTGCTGATCTGACATCAGGTTCACTGCAGCCTGGCCAAACAACTTTTGTGCAACCCCCTTCCGAGAGGAAGGAGCAGACTTTCCATTCCTGATTTAGTGAACTTTTTAAACTACCCAGGACTGAAATATATGCTGGGTGAGACAATGAAGCTCATGTTTGGTGCTGATCCCTGCATGGTGCCCTGGAGAACACCTCCTGTTTTGGAATGTTTCCTATTGACACACGAGATAAAATAACCAGTTTGGCCCTGGAGGACAGTCTGCTGCAAGAAATAAATGTAACCTCATCTTACTGTCATTTGGTACAGCTTGGAAAGCTTTGAAACTCAAGCATTAAATATGAGGCTTGAATTTCCAATTCCTTTCAAGCTTCTCACATAGAAATGTTTATTATAAAGTAATTTTCTCGTGGAATAATTTATCTTTTATTCCTGCACTTCTCTGTTTTGATCCCACGCAACAAAGCAGGCAGTTTGTACGTGAGCAATTCAACCTTTTCCTCCACCTTCCTTCGGAGGGGTCACAGCACACTGTACAAACGTGACCTCATCTCTGCCATGGTAAATGGGCACAGCCAAGTCTCTTCCCTTTGCAGGGTGAGCGAGGGCAGGGGAGGTGCCATGACTACCCAAAGTCACAGCAGGTCAGGATTTGAACTGGAATCCACATGGATTTTATTTATGTGTCCCCTTGTCACCACTAAGCACAAACCTTGTCTGTGCGTGTGCAACTTCTGCATTTAAATATTGAATTCTAAACCCTGGCTCAGAATTGTTCAAGACTTGAAGTTTTGAAGAACAAATTTGACCCAGAAAGATGCTCTGCAGTGACATGGGGCTCCTGGGGGAGGCCAGACCTGTAACTCTTGGAGATGCCCCCAAAAGCTGCTGCAGACAGAAAGCAGGGCAGGGAAGGCACCAGTCTCTGTAGGAAGCAAAAGTGCCAAATAATCAAGGAACGAGGGTTGTTGGGCTTATTTGTGGATGCTGGTAGGGACATGGGACAGAACAAAGAGCTGTGGGGTTCAGGGCTGTGCTTTCCCCTTGCAGAAGTTCATCCTGCCCAGCGCTGTCCCAGGCAGGCTGGGGATGGAGGTGCACATCACCCAGTATGGAAATGAGCTTTCCAGTACATGTCACCAGTAGTAAGACCTCTCAATTAGAAATGAATGGAGCATTTTTGCCCAAATTATCCATGTTGTTTTAAAAATCCCAAGTGCTGCTTTAGCTTTAAGTGGTTCTTATTTACCTGCCTGGTTCTAGCTCTGGAAACACCCACGGGACAGGCTTTGTCTTAAGCACGTGGTAGGAATGGTATTATGAGCCTCCCGTGTAAAGGTATGGAAACAATTTTAGGATTAGGGACCAGCTGAGTTTCTATTTCAAATAAAAATCCTATGAGAAAAATGTTTCTTTTTGCTGTTTCCAGTCTCTGCTCTTTCCAGTCTCCTGGGTAAGACTGAAATATCATCTTTCCCTCCATGGGTTAAAGACATTTAGTGGATTTGGGGAATTCCTTCCTAACGCCAGCCTGGATAAAAATAATAGTGTGATAAAATAACCCAATGCTATAACCCTGACACGCTCCATGTGGCATCCACAGGATCCTCAAAGATTTTCCATGCAAATAATTTTCTACAAGAAATTAAGCTCTTCAAACAGCTTGTGCCTAATGTTTTCTGGGTGATGTTTCTATTCCTCTTTAAAAAGTTGCTGTATGCCTAAAAATGGAAGTTTTCTGAGTGAAGCTGGAAGCAGTGTCGTGTGGAGGTGTTGAGGTGTGGATGCTGCACCATCTTTGGCCTCCTCAAGAGGTGACCATAGCTGGTGATGATGGTACTCCTTGTGTCCATGTCTTTCCAAAGGGAGCAAAACGCCCATCAGGCTTCTCTGTTGCAGTCTTGGTGCTGCTGAGGTGCTGGTATTGCTCTGGCTGAGTATCTGCTCTCCTGGAGACCTGATGGCTGAGCAAGGAAAAATTGTGAATCCTGGGAAATGTGGCATGCTGATGTATTTAGGTAACCCAAAGTGCACGTGGTGCTGGTCTGGCTCTGCTGCCTGTGGCTGCTCGGGGCAGTGGCCACAGGAGTGGCACAGTCCTTGCACAGCGAAACACAGGGGAGGAACCAGTTCAGCCTTTGGGCTTTCATCTGCCTGCGAGTCAACACCCTGATTTTTCGGAGAAACAGGATGTACGAGCCCTCCCACTGAAATGGTAATTAAGAGGGAGCCTTCCACAGAAATGCGAGTGCCAGGAGCTGCTCCTGAACTGATTTGTGCGCAGGATGAGCAGAGATGACCCAGTGATTCCCAGCTCCCTGCCAGGAGCCCGACTCCCCACGGTTTGTCTCCTTTTGAACCGAGCAACCCGTCCAAAAATGCCAAGTTGCATTGGAATGGCAGGTACTGCTTTGAAACACCTGTTTGTGCGGGTAATCCGTATAAAGCCCTGCTTCCTAAGCACAGGAAAAACGGGACACATCCTTACTCCTGTCCCCAGCCCTTTCGGGGATTTCCCACTCCAGGTTTGCCCCAGGACAGGTTTGATGCTCCCTCCTGCCAATTCCCTCTGCTCCTCACCCCGCTCCCAGTCAGAGGGATCTCACACAAGTTCCTTCCACCAAAACAGCTCTAATTCCCGAGCCACCCATACGAGTTCGGTCCAGGCAGGGACAGGCAGCGCCGGCAGCTCCGGGATGGGAACCCCCGAGCTCCGGGATGGGAATCCTCCAGCTCTGGAACAGGAATCCCCGAACTCTGGAACGGGAACCCCCGAGTTCTGGGATGGGAATCCTCGAGTTCTGGGATGGGAGCACCTGAGCTCTGGGATGGG
>NW_020897746.1:1418207-1419183 GCF_003984885.1 Neopelma chrysocephalum | reverse complement strand
GGGAATCCTCGAGTTCTGGGATGGGAGCACCTGAGCTCTGGGATGGGGATCCTCCAGCTCTGGTCCGGGAACCCCCGAGCTCTCGCTGGCCGTGGATGTGGGAGAGGCTGTGCCCGTTCCCGGCAGGCTGAACGCACCGCGTGCGGTCCCCGGGAAGCTCAGACAGGGAGGAACCACAGGAAAAGCTTTGGAAACGGCCAGGCGAGGCCATCATGTTGCTGAAGCCCCCATCCCAATCTCCCCCCCTGCAGCAGTGCTGGAGCTCGTGGTCCAGCAGCCCCCGAGCTGTGACCCCCGAAACCCGCCCGGCACCAGCGAGCCGAGAGACCCTCAGAGGGGCAGCAAATGGCCCTTTTAGCGCTGCTGCACCTCCTGCCTCCCCACCCAACCCTGAGAAGGTGCCGGGCAAAGGGGTGAAAGCCCGAAAACCCTCGGGGTGATGTTTGAGGTGGGGAAAAGCAGTGGCTGTGCCGGGCGGGCCGGGGCAGGAGGGGCTGCACGGGGACACTCGGGCGGGACCCCGCGTGTGTATGACCGTGCGGGGAGTGACGCGGGAGCGCTCCCCGGGGGCTGCGAGCGAGCGGGAGCGGGGCCGGGAAACCTTCTGCCGGCCCGGTGTCCCCGTCCCCGTCCCCGGGGCCGCGCGGGGCGGGGGCGGCTCTGTCTGAGGGGGAGGGGGGGGCAGGCGCGCTCCCGCCGCCCCGCGCCGCAGCGCCGGGCACGCGCCCCCCGCACCGCCCGTGCTGCAGCGGGGGGCGGAGCCCGCGCCCTGACGGACGTGGGAGGCGCCCAATGAGCGCGGGGCTGCGGGGTGACGGCGACCAATGGGAGCCGAGCGGGGGCGGGGCGAGGCGCGGTGGGGGCGGGCCCCGCGGCGCGGCGTGCGGAGGTTGCTATGGCTGTGGCCGCAGAGCGGCCGCGCCGCGGACCAATAGGGGCGCGCGGGGAGGCTGACGGGCGGGCGCCCGATCCAATG
>NW_020897746.1:1279040-1417807 GCF_003984885.1 Neopelma chrysocephalum | reverse complement strand
CGGGGATGCGGCCGCGCCGGGCCCCGCCGGGCCGAGCCCGCCGCCGCCTCTTTGTCCTTCGGGCCCGGCGAGGGGCAGCGCGGCCGCGGCCCCCGCGCGGCTCCTCGGGCCGGCCCTGCCCCGGGGGTGCCCCGGCCCCGGCGTGTCTTCCCTCCCCCCCGCTTTGTGTCGGGGGCTTTTTTTGGGTGTTTTTCCCCTTTATTCGCACGTCGGCTGCGGGGAGTGCTGGATTCCTGCATGAGAAATGCGCTCATTTGTGTGTTTCATTTGAATGCCATTGTTAGCGGAGGAGCCCTGGGCAGGGTGAGCCGGGGCTCGCTCGCCTTCTGCAGGGGGGCTTTTGTGATGGGCTTGGTGGGGTTGGAAGCCCGGGGGCGAGAATGACCCCGGAGCCGCCCGTGGTCCCCCGATGTTTGGGTCTGTCCCTCAGGGACTGGGATAAAGCCAGTTACACCGTCCATACGTGACTGCTGTGTGCAGTTATATATGAACGCATTCATTTCACTCCTCAGCCTTTAATTCCGCTGGGGGAACGGTCATGATTGATTTTGTCGCGTGAGCTTTATTTGACCTTCAGGTTTCGCTGCCTTTCGGTGTGTGAAAACCGAGTCCGAGCTTATCTTGGATGCCTTCGGCTGTGTCACACCTGGCCGGGAGTGCCCGGGACCCGCACGGAGGTGCTTTGGCACACGAGGGTGGCACCGGCGTTCCAGGGCTTTGTTGGAACTCGGGCTGTGCTCTGGCACAGTCGCCTTTCTCGTTTGGGGTTGGAGGCTCAGCTGTTAAATCTATGGGCTTCTTGAGCCAGGTGTAGCCTTCCTTGACTAATATCTTTATTTTCATGGTGGAGGAGTCCAGCTATTGCTGAACGTGTCCCCTCAACGATTCCTTCTTTCTTCATGGAAATTTTCTCTCAGAGGCTCTTCTGAAATACTTTTAATGTTGAGTCATCATATCTTGATTTGAATTAAGCTGTCTGTGGTAACCGGGCTGCTCCTCACACCTCGGAAGGGTCGGATGACTTCACGCTTGCTTTACATCGAAGTTGGACACTGTAACAAATCTCTCTGCCGTGGATGGAGACACAATTATCCTATTTAATTACATGCTCTTCCAAGGAGGGCTGGGTTGCCAGGGCACGTGCCATAGTAGGAAAGGTGACAAATGCAGTTTGGGAAACCTCCCTGGTTTTCTTTACAAGTTGACCTTTAGGTTACCTGGTGGAAAAAGCTGATGTAACATTTCTTCAGCAGAAGAGATGTCGTGTGTGTGACAAACCAAGATATTTAACGTGTTACCAACCAAGATGTTTAATAGCCTGAGTATGAGGGGTCAGGCTTGACCTTTCTGCTCCTCAGGGAGTTCCAGATGAACCCTCCAGCTCTAAGAATTCTGGCTGTGACAGCAGAGCCCAGGGAAGGGGCAGGGCCCTCTTTTGAATAGAGGCAGGTAAAATGAGTGTGCAGGGGCTCTTGTCAGTCAGCAGTTTTTCTTTCCCCTTCAAATTACCCGTGGAGCTGTTGGAAAATCCAGCATCAGCCTTTGCAGTGTCTTGAGCCTCGAGGTAAACTTGAGATCTGGAGACATTTTTTTTGGAATATGGTGATGTCAGCGCTCAGGACTGAGAACAGGAGCGGGCTGTGGAAATGCAGAGTCTCATGTTTTTCAGGAAGAATATGATCAAGGTTTAGCTGCCTTAATGCCTTGCAGAAACTCCAAGTGTCCCAAGTTCTTGTCTGTAGTTGAGAATCCACATTTTAAAACACATTCTGGTTTCTGCAGCCAGCCACCCAGTGAGCAGATTTATGGTTTTGTATCTATCTCTGTATTTTTTTTCCACTGTTCCGCTGCAGCTGTTAGAATTTTTACTAACAAAATTCTGCTCAATTTGCTCTTCTTCCTTATCTCAGTCCAGGACACAGGGCTGTGATTTTCCTGCTTGCAGCTCTCACACGTGCTGCCTGGTGCACACTTAGAACCAGTTCATACTGGCTTTCCTGCCCTGGGTTTGGATGATACTTTTGTCTGGCAGTTGGTTTGTGCAGGGCTGCTGTGTGAACAGGGGCTTCTCCAGACTCTGGGAGAGAGAACTGATGCTGCTTCTTCCACGGAAGATGCAGATATTGGTGATGGATCATTTGACTGCCGTGGCTCTGCGTGGGTCAGAGTGTTGTTTGTAACCTGCTCTTTGCTTTTCCCTCTCCAATCACAGGGTAACTGAGAGAGGGCACCTTCGCTTCCCACCATGGCACAGAGGTTGGGACAGGAGGATCCAGAGAGGTACCTCTTCGTGGATAGGGCTGTGATCTACAACCCTGCCACCCAGGCTGACTGGACTGCCAAAAAGTTGGTGTGGATCCCCTCGGAGCGCCACGGCTTCGAGGCAGCCAGCATCAAGGAGGAGAAGGGGGATGAGGTGTTGGTGGAACTGGCAGAGAATGGGAAGAAAGCACTAGTCAATAAAGATGATGTTCAGAAGATGAATCCTCCCAAGTTCTCCAAAGTGGAAGACATGGCAGAATTAACCTGTTTAAATGAAGCCTCTGTATTGCACAATTTAAAGGATCGCTATTACTCTGGGCTCATCTATGTAAGTACTAATTATTAGAGTCATTCTGGGTGCTAATTCAGCTGAACTGCCCTGGTTCCCATCCCTTTACTGTGTGAAACAGAGGGAATGGGTCATATCTGTGATTTGACAGCCCAAATACTTGTGTCCCTGCCATTTACATTAGTCCAAAGCCTTTTTCCATGCTGTGTACAGGTCAAGAACTCTGTCATAAAACAAATGATATAATTCTGTGAGTGTCTTCTAGCAACAGGATGTGAAATGGCAGCTCCAGGGGCTCTGCTTGTGCTGCTCCTTGGAGCACTTGTCTCATGTGCTGAGCTGACCCAGTGAGCAGTGGCAAGATTGTGTGAGCTGAGGGAGATGACAAACCCTCACTTTGCTGTGTTTAGTTGCTCCTGTGGATGAGCACATGTTGTGTTTTAACTTGCTGCATATTAAAAGTGGCAATAAGAGGCCTTGCTGTTACTTAAAAGCTGAAGTTAGAGAGTGCTGGGAGTGCAAAATGTCTTTTTGGAACTGAATATCAACACAGTGGCCAGGAAAGAATGTGTTGGAGTGCTTAAAATAAACCAATAAGATAAAGCTTTTTTTTTTTTCCCAGTGGTTTTGAAGCACTAATTGAACATCTGGCTTATCACCATCTTGCCCTAGAGTTGGGAATCAGAGCACTGTTGGTGCTGTCTGACCCTCCTCCTCCCTTGGACACTGTCCCAGGTCTTTCCTGTACAGTTCAGAGCAGCTCCTGGTCTCTTGGCAAACTGGTGGCACAGTGATTTGTTGGGTCAGGGAGTCATGAAAATCTACAAGGAGACTTTCTGTCCTAAAAGAGACTGGAACATCTGCTTAAATGCTTGGTTCACTTTAAAAACACTTGTCCTGAAGCTTAAATCCATTTTATTTAGTCCTGCTAGTTGGCTCATTTTTCCCCTCCATCAAGGTATTAATGGAGATATCATTTAATTTTTTGCTTGGTAATGTTTGGACTTACTAAAAATTATATGCAACTTCAAAATCCTTTGTTTTATATTTGTTCTTCTTTGTCAGCTTCCTCTGTGGGTTTATGGTTTTTGCCCTTCCAAGGCCTTACACCAAAGTGTTTACAGCAGAGCTCAGTGAAAAATACTTCTGGAATGATTTCTGCATTAGGAAACTAATTGGATAATAAGTAGGGACTGGATTGAAAACTAAAAGTAAACAAGGTTGATAGGTCAAAAGTTTTCAGTCTGTGTATCCATGCTAATGATGGCTGTTATGAAATTCATTACAACTGTTATAACTCTATTTCATTGTGAAGGTTAAAAGCTGAGGGCCTTAAATGTCACAGCAAGCTCTAGTCCAAGGACTGCACAGAGCAAACACAGCCAGAAATGGCTCTGGAGGATGGGTGAGAACCTGTCACTGTGCACACACAGGGGATCCAGGGCTGTTACTCTGGGTGGCTGACAAACCTCCCTTTCTGAAGGACTGGCTGATCACATATGTGGAGTTTGTGGTGCTCTGCAGGTGATTTACCTTTTTGTTTTTCTTCCCCCACCACTTCCCAAGGGTACTCCCTGCTTTCATTCTTTCCCTGTTGAGGCAGACTCTGAAACTTGGTTCCTTGGCCTTGTGATGCTGCTGCCACAGAGGAGGATTAGTGCATCTGACCTCCCTGCCCCCAGGCTGGAAGGAGTTGGTTGGGATTGAGGAGCTCATGGATTTGTTGGCCTTTCCTGGAAGCCTGAATTGCAGGGACATTGCTGGAGGATGCTGCTGTTACCAAGAATAATGGTGCAGTGCAGCTGGAATAATGGCTGCTTGTCTGAAATTAAAGCTCAGCTTAGTTTTTGGAGCTGGGGGGAAGAGCAGTGGTGAGAAGTGTTGGAGTAGAGGGTAAATGCTGCACAGATCCACAGACCAGAGAGAAACTTCCTCAAGAGCTCAGGCTGAGGGTGTTTTTAGTGTAGTTCTGTCAGGGATTGCTAAACTCCAGGAATGTGGCACTGTCATTGCTGCTGCTGCTGGCACAGCCCAGAGCCATTGCCTGCAATTCCTGCTGATGTTTGCCTGGTAAGGAAAAGAGCCAAAGTTAACTGAGCTGAAGTCAGTTCTGGTGGTTTGGCCATGACATGAGCTGGTTAAAGGTATGTTTTGATTTCCACATAGTGCTCCCATAATAACCAAACTGAAATCTTACATTCTGGTCTCGGGCAGTTGAGGTGGAGGTGGTGAATCTGATTTAAATTTGCCAAAAGGCAGAATGCAGTGTTGCCTTTCTAGGAAGTGGCAGATGAAAGAAGGTCAACTGAAGTAGCCACGTTTCCTTTCAATCCCTAGAAAGGAAACAACCAGTTGAGGGAATTGGCTGGTGGGCCCAGTCATCTCTCTGTAATCTGCTGCTCCAGGGTGACTCTGCTGGAGGAACAGGGAGGCTGACTAAAGCTGGCTGGTGACCTGGGCAGTGATGCTCATTCCACCACCAAGAGTTTCATGTGACATCCAAGTAGGGATGGCCAGGAGCTTCTGGAACTTCTACCATCTCCCATGGCTGCCAAGTGACCCAAGCTGGGGCTCTGAGTCTCGTTCCTGTGCTGGGGGAGATGAACACAAATGGAGAATGTGGAGGATCAGTGGCTTGGAAAAACATATCAGTGCTTGGTCCTGTCTTTTTGTGCTCTGTTCACGACAGCACAGGAGATGTAAAGGCAGCAGGACTTGTATAAGAACTGCTGGGAAGGATGGTGGTGTGTAAACTGTAGTGATACCAGTTTTGCTTTGGAGATGAAATAATTTCTTCCTCCACTTTTACCATTACCTGTTCTATTGCTTGCCACAAGGTTTGAGTGTAACAAGAATATGTTAAAAACATTCTTTCCTAGAGAAGCTGTATTACCTTTGCAGCAAATCTTTTTGAATATGTATATATATATATATATATATAAAAATTCTCTCCCTATATATATTTTAATCCCTGAGAATGGGTAAATCTGTTGTTATGACTTTGTGCACTTGGACTTTTCTCCTTAACCTCTCAGTGAATCTGAGTCCTTGAGATCTCTGCTCATGTTTGAGGCTTGGTTTTCATCAAGCACAGAGTGCTGGTTCTGTGAAGGTGCAGCCACCTACAGCAGGTGTTTTGTTTGTTTTCTCATTACTTTTACCTTGGCTGTGAGTTTTCACTCTTTGTTGTGTTTCATAGCTGAACTCTCCCAACTCTTGAGCTTTTCTAGGGGTATCAGCATTTCTTATGAATCATTTGAGTCACTAATGCTCTGAATTGGTCTCATACCTTGCTGGAGTGGCAGCTTCTTGTGTATTTTGGTTACTGCATATGCCTGTGAACTGTTGATTCTTCAGCTTCATGTAAAACTGGACTATTTGCCTGCCCTGCTTTGGCATGGCCAACTTTAATCCTGGCTTCAGCCTGTGTTTGGTGATATCCCTCAGCTTTAGATCAGGAACTGGGGGTAGTTCATTGGAAGGGCACTTGGGAGGAATTCCCAGAGGGTTTAGGAGGTCCTTTGAAGGTTTGGAATAAACATGATTTTGCTCAGACTGGTTTTGTGGTGGTTGTTGAATATGCCATGATAAACTGAGTTCCAGATCCCTTTCTGGGGGTGTTGGTTTAAGAGAGGAGTCTAGTTCTACTCAGAAGTTTTAGGTAACTGATGGCTGTAGCCTGAGTGAGGAAACATCTCTATTTGTGCAAGATCTGCATGTGAAATGCCACTGTGGAGGCTTCTAGGTAGGTTTTGATTTCTACTTAAGTCAGCAAAATATGATCTCATGGGTGGGGAATAATCTTTGACTCAGACAATGAAATGGAGAAGTGGAATCCCCTGGAAGGAGTGGATGTTAGGAGTCCCTCAGCCTTGGAGGCTGCTAAGTTTCAAGACCCCCCCTTGACTTAATGCTTTGTCACAAGCTGTGATAAGACAAGATTGCTGCTCCAATAATTCTCCCTGTCAGTGCTTCAGGAGCTTTGGGGGTTTTCATGAACCAGCTTCCAAGCTCTTCATGGTCCAGTGTGGCCTTTGAGTGTAGGAACTCTGGGGCTGGGATTTGCAGCCTGCTGTGCTGGGAGCTGGGGGGGCTCAGAGCAGCTCTGCTGTGGCTTCACAGCTTTGTGCTGGCAGGGGTTGTGAAGCCCAGGTGACTTTTTGGCTGAACCAAAGCTGCCTCCTTCAGCTGCAATCCTGGGAAGAGGGAGATGCTTCAAATGGGTCTCTGGTGTTGGTGGGAAGGGTTGGGAAGTGGCAGAGGAGATAAGAAGGAGGATTTAGTCTGAAAATAGAGTGCCAGGAGGACAGATGCTGCACTTGGCAATAGACAGGGGAGAGATACTTGGGTGCTTTGGAGAGCTACAAATCAAGTCTGAGAGCTGCAAAGGAGTTTTTGGTGTAGGAAGAGGTGTTTCCTCCATCTTGATACCTTTGCACTTCAATATTAACAATGTATTTGTTGGCTTCAGTCTATTCAGAAAAGCAAAGCTCATGTACAGGCATGTCAGTTATGTTCAAAATGAAGTTTTTACTCAAAGTTTACTACCTAATTTGACTCATGGCTGATCTGAAGGAAAGAATGGTGTCAATAATTTAAAAAAAATATATTTAAGTAGTTTTTTACCATTTTGTTTGTGAAGGACTGTCTGGTTTGTGTGCAGCTGGAGAGTCCTCTTCTTTCACTTCAGAGCAAGATGATTCTCTTTTTGAATGCAATTTTGACATAGACTATTCCTCTTCTAGAGCTGCAAGAAGCAAAGTTGTTCCTAGTCACTCTGTTATTTCAATGCTTTGTTAGGCAGCATTCTGAATTTTGAATTTCTAAGTCATGAAACATTAGAGTGGTTTGGGTTGGAAGGCACCTTAAAGCTCATTTCTTTCCAACCTCTTGCCATGGTCAGGGACACCTTCCACTAGTCCAGGTGGCTCAGAGGCCCAATCCAACCTGGCAATTAAAAAAGTCCATGAAAAGCGTTTTTTTTTTTTTTTTTTTTTTTTTTAAATCACAATACAGGTAGTGGATCAGGAATGTAAATACACCTCATTTCTGCTTAAATGGAAAGCAGCTTGTTCTTGGTACTGCAGACCCTGGCTGGAATTGGGATGAACAAGCTGATGGCTGTTAACACTGCTAAGTCAGGGCTGGGTGACACTTTTCCCAGCAATTCAAAGCTCTGCTTGTGGTCAGCACCTCTTTTGATGGCAAGAAAGACCCTTCCAGTCCACTTTTAAAGCATATTTTAAGCTATTCATAAGTTCATGGTTTTTCAATTTAACAGAAGTATTTTGGCAAACCCAAGTGGGTGCTCTGGCACACACTGGCAGGGTGGGTCCTGTGCAGGTTTGACACAAGGTACTGGTTTTCCAGAGAAATCTAACATCCAAATTGCAGATGGCTGTATTTTAATGGGCTGACTGGTAAGTGCAGGTGAGATGTCTGAAAAGTTCTGGGATACACAGCATTTTGCCCACTCAGTGGGTCTATAAACATTTGAGTTTAACAATCTTTTTAAATTGAAAGATTATCTGGGAGGATCAGAAATCTGTCTTGTACAGTCAGAAGTTCCCACTCCTGTACCCACTGCAGCAGGATGGGATGAAGGAATTACTCACTCAGATGTGGGGTGTGATTAAGCCACAGTAAAAACTAAGATATTCAAAATCCAGTGGGCTTTATAAAAACCTATTTAAAAAAATGTTACTGTTGCCACATCTGTTGTAGGCCCAGCTTTCCTGGAGGAAGTCCCTTGCCCACAGTTGATGGTGTGGCTTTCTGATACCCCCATAAATCATTGGAACTGCTCCTTAGCTGCTTCCTGACCTCATTCAGTCAGGAGGATTAAAATGAGCAGAATTTCTCAACTGCTGGACTTGTGTTCACCTGCCTCAGTGTCCAGGTGGCCTCTGGCACGTGTGAGTGGGGTGGGATGTTGGGGAGCCCATGAGCTGAGTCTGGATGCTCAGGTGGAGAGTTTGAGGTGGGGACATGGACCTGAGACGTGTTTGCTGGAGGGGAGGTCGAGTTAGAGCTGACTAGTTTTGCTGCTCCTCGAGGAAGGATAAAAAGCTGATGAAGCCCCTTCAGGAAAGGGTTACATTCAGCTCCAAACTCCAGTGAACTGTGCATTATCTTACCTGCCTACTCCTCCACGTTTATTATTTTACAGAAACTTTGGGAAAAGGATTTTGAAGCTGTTTCTGTGAGGCTGAGAGCTCCTGGAACCCTCCTGCTGGTTCCTGCTCTCCTTGCAGATGACTGCTGGGTTTTCTTTCCACCAGTGAAGAGGAAAACATGCTCACTATAGTGCAAGTAAAAATACTTCAGCAGGTATTTTTCTGATAATTGCAAGTGTTACCTCTGTAATTAGCCTGCAGTCCTTTTCTTTCAATTTTAATGTACTTTCCATTTTACTGGAGCAGAAGAGGGAAAGAATGAGAAATATGCCACAGTCCCCAGTTCCAGAGCCTGCTGTGGGTGGGAGCTCTGGTAACACTGCACTTGTCTATAAGCTATTCCTTCTGTTAAGCTGCTGCCTCCTGTGAGGCCAGAGTGTAACCTAGAACAATCTGTGGTATTACATAAGCTTCTGTGTTCTAATTGCTTTAATTTTCCTGCTGGTCCAGTTGGGAATGTTTCACGTTACTGAGCGTCAAAGATGGGTATTAAAAGAAAACTGCAAGAAATAGAGTTTGTTGCTCGATTCCATCTTTTTCTTGACACAAACCAGTCACTGGATCTAATACCCAGCATGTGGCAGAAGAAATGCTGGGCTTCACACTGGAGGTGTTGCTTTGACACAAGAACTTGTTTTCACATTGACTCTTGATTTTTGGAAGACTCATAAGTGTGATTAAGTTGAGGGAGCTCTTTGCAGGGTTTTGGTTTGTTAGAAATGTCTGAGGGACTGAAGGGAAATCAGTCAATTCCCTCCTTGCCCTGAGGCAGGCAGAGCTATGAAAAAGTGCATGCTCTTGTCAAATATTCAGTTTCTATAAAAACAGGTAGCTTAACAGCCTGAAAAAGAGCAGCAGTTTGGGTTCTGGACTCCTGTTGAAGTGCTCAGTGGAATGCTTTGTGCTGCAGGACAAGCTGTGTGCCTGCACCAGAACTCATGGTAGCCTCATGTAAAGCTGTTTGTAGAGCAGTCAAGCTCCAACATGCAGCTGTACAGGAGCCCTGTGAAAGGATATTAATACTCCTCTGGCCCTGGTGCAACCTCAGATCATGTTTTAGCTCTGAGCAGTTGCTGTGGCTGAGGCCGTTCTGTCTAAGTGGCTGTGACCCTGAGCCTGTCTGGGAGAGCTGGGGAGCTCCCTGAGGAGGGTGTAACCTGCACTGCTGCCCCACTGTGGGGTTTCTGAGCAGGGTATAACCTGCCCTGCTGCCCCACTGTGGGGTTTCTGAGCAGGGTATAACCTGCCCTGCTGATCCACTGTGGGGTTTCTGAACAGGGTATAACCTGCCCTGCTGATCCACTGTGGGGTTCTCTCCCTTTGAACACATCTCCTGACAGCTGTCAGTGTGAAAATACAGCACTGGTGAGCCTCTGTTCAGCTCCAGCTGTAGAGAATATCTACAGACAAGTCATCCACAGCATGGGCTGGGCTTTGTCATGAATAGCTGGTGTATGTGTTGTGCTCCTTCCCTTTCTCACTCTCTTCCTCAGTTTTCCTGAGGAACAGTGGCTCTTGTGCCCCAGCCTCTCTGACCTGAGGTTCCCACTACTCCACAGGGGATTCCTTACCCTAGATTCCAACTTTGTGGGTGCTGTTGTTTGTTGTGGTTGTTTATTTTTTGTTTTAATCCAGCAGTTTGGGCTTGTACAGAGATGTCTGGGTTATTTTCTAGGTTCTTATCTTGGCTGTGCCCTGGCCAGGGAGACTGGGGGTGGTGGCTGGGGGCTGCCCCTGCCCTGAGGGGCAGCTGGGTTGGAGCTGGGCAGGGGCAGAGAACATGTCCCACCCCAGGGCACAACCTCACCTTTCTCCTCCCTGAGACTGAAGAGCTGCCTGCCCTTCTTTGAGACTTGAATTTAAGATTGGATAACTTCAGGGAGAAAAGGTTCTACATGGGAAAACCACGTCCAGCTCAGAGAACTCAGTAGGTGCTGGAATGTGGAATGGGGGTCTGTAACCTCAGGAAGGGAAACCAGGCAAGAAAATGCTACAATGAGGCAATTTATCAACCTGGAGAATGTGCTCCACTGCAGTAGTTATGGGATACTGCTTAAAACATGTCTTGCTTGCTAGGCTGGAAACTGCTGGTTTCTATTTCAGGTAATAATGAGAGATGTGTAGATGTTTACTTACTTCAGCTTAATTATTGATGTAGTAATAGAGTAAATCTGTCACTTTTTATATCTGAAGAACTGGAGATAAATGTTGAGCCTGCATGCTCAGGTGATGCAAACTGATTGTTACAAATTCCAAAACTTTACCTGCATCTTTCTAATGTGCTGCTTTAAAGGGCCTTTTGATGTTGTGGCAGAAGAAACCAAGCTACCAGTCATAACAGCATGTTCCTGGATCCAGGAACTGCAAAGCTGAGCTGTTAATCCAAGGAATCGTCCCAGGCTTTTGACCCTTAACACCTCCATCTGTGTCTGCACAGGGAAGGTGTGATATGGTTTTAAGGGAACACAGGCCATGAAAGCCCACACTCTGGATTTAGAGCCTGAGCTCCCACGTGCTTTCACCTGGGAATCACACACTCTGCTTGCCAGTTGTTCATTTAATGCACCTCTCTCTCAGGGAATAAAATGGAGTTTTCAAACAGGCCAGGCCAGGAACCTGAACCCTGCAGTCTGGGACAGCTCACCAAAACCCATATTACTCAATGACAAACTACTGGATAAAGGCTGTAAGCATCTGGAAACCTTCAAACTCCACACTTAGTGTCCTGAGGGAGAGCTTGTGTACCAAACCTCTGTCAGAGCACTCCTGTTTGTCTCTGGAGCCTTGCCTGGAGTTTGCATTCACAGAATCACAGGATGTTCTGAGTTGGAAGGGACCCACAAGGATCATGGCATTCAGCTCTGAAGTGAGTGGCCCACGAGAGGATCAAACCCACACCGTGGTGTTTTAGCATCATGCTCTGACCAGCCGAGCTCATCCCAGGTTATTCCATGTGCTGTTGCTGTTGGTTGATCCTGCCTGCAGCCTGGTCCTGGCTAAAGCAGGAATGTGTGTTTCAAGCAACCAGCTTGTTCCCAGCTGATCCCATGAGCTCAAGGTGAATCAGCACCTTAACTTGCCTTTCAGTTCTTAATGTACCTGTCAGCTGAAAAATGAATGAAGTCTGGTTCTTCCTCCAGACTGGGTGGTTACTGGAGTTTGCCAGTGCCGATCCCAGCTCTAATTCCCATCAGACAATTCCATCAGAGTCCATGTACTGCAGGATAGTATTCATTAAACAGGGTGTCCATTTATTTAAGCAGGTGTGCAAGTTCTGATAATTCTTCCCATGGCTGCTCACCAGGAAGCTTTTTGAGGAGTGTAAAATAATCTCAGCCTACTTTTCATGTGTTCAGTTTGCATGCAAAAAGCCCTTGCCTCCAATCTGCTGCCTTGGGTACAGTGATGTACTGTGAGACTTGCAGTTATAAAATAGCTCTATAAGATTTTTGTACCATTTACCTCCCTCCCAGTTAAATTTGGCTCAATAAAACCATCTCTTCTGTGTTTCTCTGCCTACCAAGCCTTGAACGCAGCCCTCCAATATGTTCAGACGTTGGTTTCTGCAATAGATGATGGTCAGGAAATTTGGGAGCCGTGTGGGAAAGCTCAGTTCCATCTTCCTTTCAATAGATTGGGGCTGTGCAGTGTGGTGGTGTTTTGGAGAAAGTGTGATTTTTAAACTCTGCAGGGAGAATGAACTGGGTGGCAACTGTGAAGGGAATCAAGGTGGTGGAGTGTGAAGAGCTGTGTCGTGGCACAGACTGAATGATCTGGGATAAAAGCCACTCCTTTAGGTTTAATTTCAAATATGAACCCCAGCACTGGTGAAAGGTAGAATTTTGTGCTTCATAAAGTCTAATTTGGCCCTGTTCAATACAGAGCCTCTTAAATGAACCCTTTTCATTTGCCCAGGACATTTGCTGGTATTCTTTATATTGGCAGTTATGTTGGCATCGTTGGGCTTTGCTTATTCTGGTCACTCCAGGTTCACAGGTCCATCCACTTCCTGCTTCAGGAGAGAGTCTGGAAAGGTTCCCAGGTTAGGGATCATCCATACAGGTCTGAAGGATTGTTAAGTTTGTTTTTACAAATTATTAATTCTTTGTGTAGCTAAATAGTAACATTTACTCTGTGTCTGTGCTGGGGAAATAAAAGATGCCAAAGTAACTGAGGGGAAGAGAGAAGGATTATCTTCAAGCAGCTGTTCTAGCCTAACACTTAAGGGTTTTTTCTTTAATTACTTATCAGATCAGTTTATTCATGTCAGGGGAAAGGCAGTGATTTTATGTATAAAACAACAGCTTCCTGTTGGGAACATAAAAGGCCAAAACAGGTGGTAAAAGTTTTGGATGAATTTGCAGAGCAATAGAGTATTGCTTTTGAAAGAGTGCCTGTAATACAGCTGGTCTATTCAACACCACCCTTACAGCTTAACCAGTCACTGGTTTGGGAGTTGCTGTCCTTGGTGAGATGAGGAACAGGTAAATTGGAAGTCTGTGAAGCTGAGTGGGTGACAACCAGAGCAGGGCTCAGGAGTGCTGCTGGATGGGAGTCCAGAGTCATCCCAGAGGCATCTGCTGGATTCTGCACACGTTGGTGCCATTACACTGGTCAGGGGCTGTGTGGGGACAGGTCTGAAGCGGACTCTGGGTGTGGGGATTCCTTTGTCTGGAGCAGATCTCCCCCAGTAACTGTGTCATGGGCTGTGGCTGCACTGCAGGAGCACAGTGGAGGTGCTGCTCAGTGATCCTCAGCTGGGCTCAGTGGACATGTGCCTTTTTCCTGGTTATCCTTATTTGAAGACTAGACTGGAAACCAGGCTTGTGGTAGTTCTTGATGCCTCTGTGTCCCCAGGAGTGATGACAGAGGTGTGTGGGTGACCTCAGCTGAGCACAGGGAAGTTGGCTGGCCAGGAATGGAGGTCCAGTGCTCATCAGTTAATTGGCTCCTTGGCTGGTTGTACCACGCTGTTAAAATAACTGTCCTGCCTTCCCTCTCCCTTTCAATATCACCAGTGATGATGAATAAATTTGGGCAGGGAACTGATTATTACCATCCCTTTCTTTTTGAAATTTGTCTTCAGTTGTATCCAGCTTGCTCAGTTACTGCAGAGGGGCTGATGGTGGCAAGAGGGACAGGGGTAGGACCATGTGGCTGGAAAGGAACTGCTCACTTGCCAACAGCCCCATGTTATGTTGAGTTAATGACTGATAAGTTGCTCTTTATGCTTGGATCAGTTGACCTGATAACATCTGTGTCCTTTCTCTTGGGAAATAAATACCTTATTTAGATGGTAAGGCCCTGCAGTGCTTATCATCCAGCAGATCTGCCCAAAGCACAGGCAGTATTTTCCTGTAAGGACATAAAATGTCCCTATGTCAGGACATCTGGCATAAACCCAAGTTCTTTTTCTTTGCTGATGGTGCTGCTGGCTCAGTTCAGAGATCACCTTCTGTTTGTCTTTCCAGAATCCCTTTTAGGTGCAGAAAGAACAGGGCACCTTTTCCTCCAACTAAAATCTTTTATTCTTAAAAAAAAATAGGCAGATCAGAACTTTCAGCTACTGTGATGATACAAATGTAGCAGAAATACTTTTTAAAATTGACTAATATTATAAAAATCATGAGTTACCTGCTCAGTATTCTGGGGTCTCAAGAGCTGTTAATGCTCTCTGCTTATTCTCCATTCCTTCTCTCCTCTCAACCTGCAAAGGTAAGAAGCATAGTTTTCCTGACATTTTCAAAGATACCTCCTATTTCTGTCAAACCTGGTCTCCTGCCCGTGTTCCTGAGCTGGGAGTTGCATTGACCAAAAAGAACACCCTGTCAAAGCAGGTGATGAGGTAACGGTGAATGGAGGGATTTTACTTTCTTTAGAGCCCTCAGTTTTAGTGGCTGCTGAAAAGGCAGAGCCATCCAGATGCCTTGGATTAGGGAAACTCCCTGGGTGAGCTCTGCTGTGTGCAGGGTGTCTGTCTGGGAGCTCAGCCTTTGATCCCGAGCCAGACCCTGCTGGTCTGTCCCTCCCACAGAACCGAGTGTCAGTGGCTGCCTCTGTGAGTTCTTCTGCCACGGATGTTTCTGTGATAACTTCCTTAGAAATAATTTGTGTGGAACAGAACTGGAGCTGTTCTGGAGGAGGCTGTGATACTTGGATCACAGGGAAGTGTGGCCCTCTGGGCATCTCTTCAGTGTGGGCTCAATTCTGTAGCACTTGAGGCATGTTTTGATTCAAAAAAATGCCTCAGTGAGAGTCAATGGATTCAGCAGTGTACAATCTGTGCTGGGTTCCTGGATGTTCTGGGAGTACTGGTACCTTGTGTGGAGTGTCAGCTCTGAAGGCAGGGTATGAGATGTCTGCAGTGCCAGCTGCCAGGCTGTCCATCAGCCGGGCTGGGATGGGGAGGGAATGACCCCTCCTGTGGGATTGAAAGGGCTGATGAGCAGGAAAGACATACAGATATGAGACAATAACAGCACAGCAGAAACAGGGGTGGTTTGAAAGAGGCTTTTCCCTCATTCAGATTATTTAATAGAGCAGTGGAGATTATCAGTTCCTTCAAAAATGAAAATACCCTGGAATGCACATTTTACCGAAGGAGTTGAACATCAAAAGGTGTCCATAAACCCTGAAACTTGGCAAACGGGAGGGAGATTTAAATGTCTGTGGGAAAGAGATCAGATGCTCCTCTTCAAATTTACCTACACTTATTATCTTTAAATTACTTTTTATGCAGGTAATTAAAGAGCCTTTTAAGAGAACTAGAAACTAATAATTTGAATATAGCATACACTTTGAGTTGCTCTACTAAAAGGACCTCAATTTTGTTTTAAGATAAATATTACAGAACCTGTGAAAAAAGCTTTTTTGTTCTTTATAGCTCTATTTCAATACTGTTTACTAACAGAAATGTTTGGTTTTTTTTTTTTCCAGACCTATTCAGGGCTGTTCTGTGTAGTTATAAATCCTTACAAGAACCTCCCGATTTATTCAGAAAATATTATTGAGATGTACAGAGGGAAGAAGCGCCACGAGATGCCACCGCACATCTATGCGATCTCCGAGTCTGCCTACAGGTGCATGCTGCAAGGTAAGGGCCGGCTAATTGGTGCTTAACACTTAATTGGCAACTCTTTAACGATCCTACAACCCTTATCCAGCTACACAGTAATTCTAACGCAATCAGAATCTTTTTTAGTGCTTAAAGGGAGGGGGAGAAAACCCTCTTTGTTTGACTCGCTGGGGCACAGCAGCAAAGCGACACTGACTGGGCTGTGGAAGTTGTAGCTGAAATACTCTGTTCTTAAAAAAAGAAGGGATAAGATTCATGTCAAAAGATGTGAGTGCACTGGCTTTGGATGAAGGAAGAGGGAAAGAAGTGTGATTGAAAAGGGAGGGCTGTAGAAGTGTTGTTTTGGCAGCTGACAGTCCGAAGTGACAATGGAACAACAGTGTGTTCGAGTTCAAAAAGAGGTCGAGGAAATGCTTAACCTTGAAGGAGTTGTTTTTTTCTCCAAACTGATATATGTCATGTCTGTAGTAAAACAGAGAGTGAGTTAATGGGGGGCTCATGCTTTGAATTTTGGCTTTAATTTTGTACTGGACAAACATGAAAACTGAATCTGACACGATCTAAATCTGTTGAAACAAACACGTGTTGAACTTGCAGAGTTGCACTTCTGACATAGTATTTTGGAAACACAGTTCATATTATCCAATACTGATTCCTTTTAGGGGCCTGTTTACAGATGTGGGAACACCAGCATGTTGTATGTAGAAAAGTGGGTGTGAAGACACAGGTCTGTGTTTTCTGCTGTAGGTGTAGATGGTCTGGAAGGAAGGTAAAAGCTGTTCGACCTAGTTCACACAAACTGAGAAAAAGCTGTTTCTGCTACCAGGTTAACAAGCCATTTAACTGTTAATCTTCTTTTTTAAAAGCAGTTTATGCCTTTAAATAAGTCATGTAAGTCTTTTGTTTCTTCAGTTGTGACTTAGTCTCTGGGGCTGCTTAATAATAAACTGCAGGTTGCCGAGTGCTCTTTCACCCCAGGAGAGCTGGGCTGTCACAGTGGGGTGATGCAGGGACAGGCAGCAAATTGGGGCCACCAAGAGTTGTCCTGCTTCCCAGTGGATATTTGGGACTCTGTTTTCACGTGTATTTGTGAAAGAAAAACTCTGACCTCTTGACAAGAACAGCTCTAACAGCTCAGGTCAGAGGACCCCTAATAACGACTCAATGTGGAAGAATAGAGCAAACCTTAAGATTATTTTATTGTAGCAGTCTCAAGTGGTTTGTGGATAAGGGCCTCCCTCTCTGAAAGCACAGTATCTCTTGAAATTATCTCAAGAACGTTTGAGAAGTTCTTGAGACAAATGTCCTCTAAAAAGTAAGTCAATGTCAGTAGTTACCACACTGCAGGTGCTCTATATATTTGCTCACATACTGCTGGTACTGATTTGTGTCTCTGGGGATCTTGCTACATGGACAGATGCTACTATTTTTGGAAGATGGAATTAAAAAAAAATTGACATAGTGGTATATGTTTGGTTACAGTCCTCCTTTCTTTACTCATGCATGGAGGTTTATATTTCGTATCAAATCTTTGTCTGTGTTTGCTTTCTTTTTGGTCTTGATAGTCTGAATTCTTTTCATTTGAAAGAATGAAGGCATAGATTGAAATAAGAACAGATGAAACCCATGCAATGAGATCCATTCATTAGGGAATAACTTGTTTAAGCTTAACTAAATCTGTGTTTCTAGTGCCCTTCACCTGTATGGAGCTACTCCCTGTTTATTTTAGGGAGTGTTTGCAGGAGCCACTGGACTTCCCATTGATGGTTTGTGTCCACAGTTGCATTGCAGGGATAAGTTCAAACTCTGGAACAGGCAGAAATGATGGGTCCTGGTGAGGGTGACTGGTGTTTGTATGAGGTGGGATGAGTGGAGAGTCCTGGCACTGCCCCTGCTCCAGGCTGGTCCCTCTGGGCTTCCAGAGCCTCTGGATGGGCCCTGATGCAGAGAGAGACACTTGGGCACTTCAGGGAACTGAATGGAAATCTCCATATAAATAAAACTTGCAATTACAACAAGTGAGGTTTTCTAGTCATTAGAGCACCAAATAATGCTCGTCATAACAGTAGCAGGTTTTTTTAAATATATGTAAGACTTTTTTTCAGGGAGCATCTTGAATATATGAAGTGCCTTTGATAGTCTCAACTTTGATGTGATTTGTGACCTCATCAGTAGTATCTGTGACAGGGTAAGAATTTTGTTGCCCATAACAATGCATATTTCTGTGTGTTGGTAGAGGACACTTTTTGAAATACATTCTTGCTCATGTAAACACAAATGCAGTGTCTTTCATTGCAAATCACCACTGGGAACAGTCCCATGAAAACTCCCCTAAGATACTGGTTCCTAATTTTTCCTGAAGTTTGCTGAGTACTTATAGCTTTGTATGTTTACTCTTAAGCACATCACCTTATTCCACTTATTTTCTGATCAGCAGTGGCAGCCCAAGGTCAGCTGCTGAGGGTGAGGAGAGATGGGTTTTCCCTGCCAGCCAAGTAACTAACACTGTACAAAATGTCTTTAATCCTTTAACTGTGCCTTATGTTTTACCAGGCATTCAGTCTCTAACAAAACAGCAAAGGTGTATCAGAAACTTTTGGCTGGTAGAAATAGGTCTCTATACCAGGAAGTATCTGGATTAATCAAAATACTTCAGATTGAGTCATCAGAGATCTCTGCAAGCATTTATTTGCAGTGCAGTCCTTGATCAAAATGCTTTTCCTGATAAGTTACTAACACATATTTATAAAACTGTTCTACAGTTCTTGTCTGTGTTTGTAGCTGCTTTGGGAGATAGAGATGGGCTGGTAAAGAGAGGGGTGGGGGAGATGAGTTTTTCCAGTGTTATTGCAAGTCATGTGTTGCTGTTACAGTATATTCACAGGCTGCTTTTGATATGGATGACTTGTGTTTCCAGTACTTGACATCTGAAGTTTAATTATTAGGATTCAAACTTGAAGTTGAAACCATAGGAATGCAATTCCTTTGGATAATATGACCTTACCCTTATAGAAATATCTTGGCCACTAATTTAGATTAATGAAAGTGGTTGGCTGGATTTTCCTGGCTCGTTCAGTGGTGTTTTCTTCAGTATAATCATGTTTACTTTCCTTGCAGCTAATCACAAACTACTCATTTTCTGGGTGTTTGTGAGCTTTGTTTACAGTGATTAACAGGATACCTGGACCAGAGCTGTGACTCAGAGCAACCTGGTTTCTTAAAAGACAATTTTTCTGTGCAGGGAATCGGGCTCAGTGAGTAAAGTTTCACTCAGTGTCTTGATGATTTTATGTGTTTAATTCAGAGCATGGATGGTCACAGCTCAACTTCCAGTTTCTGCTAATAAATAAAATAATATTTGTGTTTAAACAAGAAAATGGAGATTTCTGTTTAGATTATGAAAGAAAGGTTTTTTGGTGAGCAGAAACAACTGATCTCAATAGTTATTCCTTTGCTGGAAACATTCCATTTTGTTAAACTGGGGGTATAAATGGATCCCTGCCCTTCTGCTTTCTGGTAGGAAAAGCCTGTATGGAAACATTGTGAACTGCCAACCATCAAACCCTGCTTTGTTCTTGGCCCCTCAAAGAGTTTCCTGTCTGGGGGGACCTCTGGCCCCTCGGGCTGCCCAGGTCAGACCTCCCCCTGCCCTCTGGGGAGGGGAACAATGGGCTGGAAACCAGGTTCAGGGCTTGTCAAACACGGAGGGCAAAGGGGCAGAGCTCTGAGCAGAGAACATGTCCAAGGAGCCAAGTTTGCCATGGTGGAGAGGGAATGGTGTTCCCTGGAGGGGGAATGAATTAGTGTGAGCTGCCACAGGAGAGGGAGGAGCAGAATTGTTTCTCAGAGTGTTGCAGATGAGCACTTTGGTGGGGGGGCAGCTGTGATTCACCAGGGATTTGGGGCGAGTTTTGCAAGGAAAAGCAAAACTCACTCATGGCTTGAGCTCAGTGCTGCCTTTTCTGTAAGACTTGTATTAAAGACTGGGTTCAACGTGGTCTTATTTCAAACAACCAAGACTTAGGCTGCATTCTAGTTATGCCAGTCAGGATTTCTCTCCAGGAAAAGACTCATTACCCAGTGCCTTGACCGCACAGATAATAACCTGCAATTCAGCTTTACCTACTGGATTTCCCCTCTCTTTCCCCGTGTAATTATCTTTCAAAGGGCTGTGGTGGGAGGGTGTAACTTCACAGGTGGTTTAGTGGATTTCTCCTGTGCTTTCCCTTCATTTCCCTAAGGAGCTGTTGGAGCAGTGAGTGCCCGGATCCCAGAGGCTCCAGGGGGGATGGATTGCTTGGCCCTGGGCAGGAATCAAGCCCAGCAGTGGGGAGGGCTGGCCTTGGCTCCACAAAACAGTGCCAGGCTGAGTTTTTCACAGCTCCTGGACAGTTGACATGGTCATAAGGAATTGGTGTCCTAATCCCTTGACCTTAATTCTGTTTAGTAATACAATTTGCAAGACTTGCTGGTGTTCTTCAGTCCTGCTGAAAATTATTGGCAGTAAGAATTTGCCATGGATTGGGATTTTCTGTAAGGAAATGAATTCTGTAGGTCTGATAGCTCATCTGTGACTATATTTTACCAGCAAGGGAGACTTGATTGTGCAAAAGCAGCACTAATAAATTTTTCTGTATTCCTTTACCATACTTCACTTTTCACTTTTCCCTCCTCCCTTCCAGTTTCCCCACTGTATTTCTAGAGGAAATATGGCTTTGTTTTATGATACCTCTTTATTCATTGGTATGAAAGTGCTTTGGAAGAAATATTAAGGGAAAACTTGTTGGCTTTTTGCTACTAAAGACCAACTTGCCTGCCAATATTACTCTGGTATAATTATGCTTAGTCTCTCCTTTTTATCCTGTTTCCCTGAGGATATCTTGATGAGCACCAAATTAGCACTGATATTTTGGGACTGCCTTTAATCCTGTTGCAGAGAAGGTTTATCGGAAACAGCGTCATACACTTGGTGTTGGAGGAGCCAGAACTGCCTACAGGTGCAATACTTCTCCCTTAAAAACATCATATTGATCTATATTTGCAGTTAATCTTGATTTAAGTCCTCCCTTGGGGGGCATATCCACCCCCAGGTATGGAAAATAAGAATTGAAACTAAAATACGACAACTCTTTTCTTCCAAGGCCTATTAAATCTTCAAATGGAAGAGGAAAAAATTGCTCTGAGTCTAAAAAGCCTGGGAGTGATGGCTGACATTCTCTGTGTGAGGAATATGTGGAACCTGATATATATGCCATTAATGTTCTTGGTATTTTCATTACATTTTGACTTACCAAAAGGGGTCCCCAAGGCCTTTTAACTGGTTACAAAGTGCAGGAGAACCATCTCAGCAGAACTGGCTGCTTGGGAAATGTCATGGCAAGGATTTATAGGTCTCTTTATTGTTACACTTCGAGCTCTGGGTTTTCACTTTGTCCAGTCAGACTGTGTGGAATATAAATACTAAGGTAGCAGTAACATTAGCACTGAGATTGGCTTGTGTACAGGAGGAGTGTAACATACAGTGGCTGGGGGGAGGGAAAGGGATTCTTGAAGCAAGAAACGAAGTAGAAAGAAACTGAAACAGTCTCCTGCCTCATTATCTTTGAATTTGAAATAAAATGAGAAATACTTTTGTCAGTTGAACTTGTTTTGCAATATTCCATCTCCTTCCCCTTGCTCTTCAGTTCTGTCTCTTGACATTAAACCTGTGTGCTCTGGAGACTGAGTTATTGTCATGATTTAAATGACTGCACCTTGCTTGGCCATCTGTGAATGGCATCAGTAGCAAGTCCTTAGTGTACAGACTCAGTTGAACTTAATTTCTAGAACTAGGCTATGGTACCCTATAATTTCTTTTTCTTTTTTTTTTTTTTTTTGTTATTGTTGGTAAAGTTTAATGCTTAGTTAGTACTTGACAACAGATACTGACCTTTGGCCTTCTCTGGGTCAAAATGTGACTGGATCCCTGTTTGTTGGGGTTCAGCCTCAGGGCTGGGCACTTCATTAGGCATGATGATGATATTTACAGTGAGCAACTCTCTCCTTAAGGCTCAGTTGCTCAGAAGTGTTACTTGAAGTGGTTGACATAATTTGTTTTTTTGTCTAACTTCAGTAACTTTCTTCTATTTAAGAATGAGACAGGAGTGACAATTGCATAAAGAATTCTTAGTTTTTTGAGTGTCTTGGCTGTTTTCTCCCCACTTCTGAAGTGCAGCTCTGAACAGAGGAGCCAGTTCCTTGGGTTTTTTTTGGTTGATATTCTGGGCATCCGGGGATGACTTTTAATTTTAAAACTTGCTATGCAAGCTGGCCTCATAATTGAATTGTGACTGTGCCTACAGACAGGAATTCAAGCCTAAGTGCATCCAACTTGGGAAATCATTCATGAGATGAATCATTTCGGGCGATTACTCAGCCCAGCACCTGCTTCTGCAGCAAAGCTTTAGTTGAAATTAAACTCCTTTTATTTCTAGGTAGTTGTGAAATGGATAATTCGCTTCTGCTTGGCTTAAACCTTCAGATGACATGCACAGGCAATAATGCCTCGATGTAACAAAAACTTAAATGTGTTCTAATCCTGACAGCACGTTGGCCTGTGACAGCCCTGCTGGGTGCTGCTGGTGTTTGTCACGGTGTCTGCATTCCTCTGGGGGCTGAACTACCTGTAGCTGTGCCATAACTGCTGCTGCCAGCAACTGCAGGAGCTCCTTTTTCCTCCTCCTTCCTCTTGACTTCTATTTCTTTGTTATACTCTGGGAAGGAAGCAACAAGCAGCAGAGTGATGTTCAGCCCTTAGCAAGTGGAGAGAACCGGTGAGAGGCTTTGACCCCAGGATCACATCACCAACACAATGCTAATTTATATCCCAGCATGTCTCCAGCTTTCTTTCTCTTGTCCTGACCTGCTCTCAGGTATTTGGCTGCTTAGGGACTCCTGACAGACTTGGTGTGCCTTCCCCAGCCATTCAGAGTTGCAAGGTTTTGTGCTTCTTAAGTACTGTTTCATAGCTCTTGGTGAATAAAAGCTCGTGGCTTTGTCATTACTCTGAGGCATTAAAATTCTTCTTGTTCTGGGGCTTTTTCAGAGGGATGGTAAAGCCATCAGGTGGTGTGTAGAAGGAAAACCCAGAAAAAGCAGAAAAAAAGTGTGACTGTTTCTTTGTGTGTCTGCTGTGAAGTTGCTCAGGGAAGTTCTTGTGCTGGGAATGTTCCTTTGAGGAAAATACCAGGGAATCACTCCCAAACTGAAAGGTTAGGAAATAGAAAAATGATGGTAGCAAGCTGCAAGAACCAAATTCCTAATTTCAGAGGTGGAAGAGCTGATGGACTGTGCTGCATGGAAACATTTGGCACAAAATATTTAATACCAAAGCAGCCAGATGTGTTAGTGGGTGCCATCTCTGAGAGTCCTGCTCAGGTCTGGGAGTCTGGAGACCAGTATCATCATCATCAGCTTTCCAAAAGTAATTTGACAATGGTCCTAACCAGAGGCTTGTAAGTAACTGCAGTGTGAGAAAAGGCAAAGAGCTGGTTAAAGATTGGCCAATCTTGCCCATTGTTTCTGCTTTTTATGATTTGGAAACCCTGGAACCTGCACTCATCTGCTTATGCTTCGTGTTATAAATGTCTTGTTTGGGACAGAGAAGGGGTTGTGAGGGGATTCTTGGCTCATATTGTTATCCAGGGTAGCAAAAACGAATTTGGTGTGAAGAACTGTAGCTCAGAGTGTCCAGGAGGGTAAAATAGGATGTGAGGCTCCATGTGACCCACTGAGCACTGGTGTGCACGGGGGGTGTGAATTGTGTTAGTGGTGTTGGAGCTGTTACTGCTTCAGTGGGAGCTGTAGGGATGAACCAGATCTGTGGAGATCTAAATGCAACCACCAGCCATGGTTGTAAATGTATAACAATATAGTACAACATATTACATTCTTTCTGGTTTTGTAATATATAGACTGACAGTACATCCCAAGCACAGGAACAGGCTGGGTGGGAATGGACTGAGAGCAACCCTGAGCAGAAGGACTTGGGGCTTCTTGAGAAGCTCAGCGTGCCCTGGCCTTGTGCTCTGGCAACACAGAAACCCCCCGTGCCCTGGGCTGATCCCACAGCGTGGGCAGCAGGGCAGGGGGGATTCTGCCCCTCTGCCCCTCAGGTGAGACCCCCCTGCAGAGCTGCTCCAGCCCTGGGGAACAGCACAGGGAGGACATGGAGCTGCTGGAGAGAGCCCAGAGGAGGCACCAGGATGATCAGAGGACTGGAGAGAGCTGTGATTGTTCAACCTAAAGAAGAGAAGGCTCTGGGGAGACCTTAGAGCCCCTTCCAGTGCCTAAAGGGGCTCCAGGAGGGCTGGAGAGGGACTCGGGACAAGGGCCTGCAGTAACAGGACACGGGGAATGGCTTCCCAATGCCAGAGGGCAGGGGGATGGGATATTAGCAAGAAATTCTTGGCTGTGAGGTGGTGAGGCCCTGGCACAGGTTGCCCAGAGAAGCTGTGGCTGCCCCTGGATCCCTGGAAGTGTCCAAGGCCAGGTTGGACGGGGCTTGGAGCAACCTGGGCTAGTGGAAGGTGTCCCTGCCCATGGCAGGGGGTTGGAATCTCTGAGGCCTTTTCCAACCCAAGCCATTCTATGATTTTTTTTCTTCATCTGCACTTTGTACAGCCCTGCCCTGCCCTGCTTTGGGCGCAGAGGAAATGGGCCAGGACACATTGGAAAAACAACCAAAATGAATAAAACTCAGTAAGGAAATGATAATTCAGGTCAGATGTAACTGAGGTCTAAATCTGAAGTGGCACAGGGAGAGGGTGATCTTCCCCCACCCCATCTCTTCCTATGCAGGAACAAAGAGTCATTACTTGAGATTTGCAGATGACATGTTCAAAACAACAAAAAGAAGCAGTTTTTGTAACAGCATTGCTGAAGTGTGCTAGTCTGTGCCTCAAGATATAGCGGGGGCTGAAAGGCTGTGTGAGAAATACATGAATTCTGAGGTTAATGGATTGGGAAATTGCAGGGGAATCTGATGGCTGACATGAAAGTCTTGTGGGGATCATCCTTGCTTGCTATTTTTGGTCCCCGCTGTTGGTGTGAGATACTGATTCCAATTCTGTGTGGTCTGTCTTGCCCTGTGAGTAACTTTAGTTTGTGACCTGTGCATAAAAGTGAAGTGGGTTAAATGGTCATGGCCTGTGTGTTCCTAACACTGGAGGGTTGGGGGTGGGATGGGTTCCTGTGCCCCTCCCTGTGCAGGAGGGGACAGGTAGGAGTGCAGGAATCTTGCTGCAACTGGCTTTTTGGGAGCTGTTGACACTTGGAAGCTGTAGCACAGTTGTTAGTTTATTATGAGTGCATGGAGCTTAATTAGCCTTTATTGGGTGCTTTCCATCAGTGGTATTTCTGAAGTGTTCAACAGGCCAAGGAGAGGCAACTGGTAAAATGTCATTGCTTCTCTTTTTAAAGCAGAAGTTGATCCTGGTGATATTCAGCATCTCCAATGAAATACAATTAAAAGATGAGGTTAAGTTTTTCTTCACAAAGCCACGGGGGAACATTGCCTTTAGTACAGGAATGAGTTCACAGTAGTTACTGGGTCAAAAATTCCTGCAGTGATTATCCTCTTTCCTGTATCCTTGTTTTTCACATACTTGGCTGGAAGGAAGGTGGCATTAGGTGCTGAAAATGGGTGGGGAAGGGTTGGTGGTGGGGAGGTGCTGCTCCTGTTTCAACAGGGAGATGTTACCCCCCCTTAGTGCAATATACACTTGGTTATTGATGGAAACAGTATTAAAACAACAATCAAAGGCATTTGGTAACCAGTGAGGGTTTCTGAGGGAGGGATTCCTTCGGTCACCAGCATATCTGTGTGAAACTGCTGGTTGGTTGGTGCTTTGCAGGAACTAATGTTTGTGTCAGGCCTGTGTGCTCAAGAGAGAGAAAAAAGGGGATTTTAAGGATTTCCCCTCCGTAAATAACATAAGGAATATATGATGCTCATGTTTAGATGGCAGAGGGGAGAGGAAAATGCTTCTGTGGGTGTGCACGGGTGCATGTGAATAAAAGCTCTTTTGACCTTAAAGGTCAACACCTTTCCTCCAAAGGAAAGGAGATCTGAATATACCTGTGACTCTTCCTTAAAAGCTGGTGGATGGATTTATATTGTGCAATTTCAAATTGTTGTGCTGAAATAGAGTTTGAGCACTTAGTGGTGATTCAGGCACGAGAGGGTTGGGAATGTGGTGTTTGTCCTCTGACTTGTTGAACTTTAAAAACTATGCAGACTCAAGCCTAAACCAAATCTGTGTTGAAAATATGAGAAAGAGGAATCAACTTGGGTCTTTTGAGGAAAGGATTTTAGTGTTTGAACTGTCTCATCCGAGATATCCCTTCCCACCCCCTCCAAGTCTTAATTGTAGACAAATGTTCAGCTTGACCACACACAGCACATGAGGTGGGTTGTGCTGAACCTTTCCACGCTCGTGTGGTGGCCTCAGCTGTAAAGTGAAGGAAGCTCAGGTGCTTTTCTCTCCTGAGACTGCTAACAGTGGCTTTTGCACGTTCTCTTGGGAAAGTGTTTTGGAACTTCTTATGGTGCTCAGTGCTTGGAAAAGGTAGTAACTTGACCCCAGTGCTGAAGAGCAGAGGTGCGAGGAGTTCATGCAGCAAATGTGTGGCTGAAAGTATTTTCACATAACCATTTTTGTCAAAAAGCTTGCTGTGAGACTGAGAAAATATCCATCAGGAAAATGCTTACATGTTCTCAGCATGGGCTTTGCTGGGTGTTGTGTTGGAATCACTGCTGGATGTGGTGGTGCAGTGAGGTGGGAGGTGATCCAAGCCCTGTCCTGTGTGGGACTGAACAAAAAGCCAAACCACTGCCCCTGTTGTGTTGAAGTTAAAAAGCCTGGCTATGTACTGCTGTCATACTTGCTGTCTTTCCAAACTTGTGGGGTTCAGGCACAATCAAACAGCTTGGGAAAGAGGCCACTGGAGTGAAAGTAAGCTTCTGTCCAGTTTTGTTAAATGTTTTGTGTTTGTTTATTTGTTTGAGAAGGAGAAGAGCAAAAGTTAAATGAGTGAGCTTAAATGGCAGATCTTACAGTTAAAGGACCTCCTTGAATCATTGTTTCAGTTGACAGTGTAATCTTTGTCTAAACAAAATTATACTACATGGGAAGTAGAACAACTTCAGCAGGATTGATGGAGGATGGAAACCACTGCTATGCTGAATGCTCTGTAGTCCAAATAAACCTTCTCCAGCCTCTGGCTTGCCAGCTCCTACTAATCTTAGGTTACTGCTAAGCAGAATGGAAATAGGAATTGAAATACAAGCATAGGGATGGCCTGTGTAGATTTAGGAGCTGCTCGTTTCTCCTGGGAGCCACAAATCAGGAACGTGTCTGTGCCGTCGGAAGCTGCCTCCGTGAGGGAGCAGGTCCTGGCAGCTCCGCTGAGCAGTGTGGGGAGGTGCTGCCTGATGGGTTGTTACTGCCCTTGAGCTGAGCTGCAGGAAACCCTCCTCTGTGAGCCAGCCCTTGGCTGGGACACTGGGTCAGTCCCAGAGCTGTGCCTGTCCCCGGGGGCTGGGGACATCGGGAGCACTCCCACAGTCCAGGCTCTGTCCCTCTCCATGTGTTGGTGTTTGTACATCTCAGCTGCCCTTGGCATGGGGCAGTTTTCTGTGCTGACTTGTGTGCTCTGCTCATCCCAGCTCCAGCAGTCCCCCACTTCAAAAGGCTGGATAAATAAACCCGGACCCGTTTGAATTTGTTAGGGCAGCAATGTGTTACCCATTAACTGCTGCTCACAAGTGCAGCATCTCTGTAATTTCTAAGTTAGACCTACTAAAGCTTCTCTCAGTGATAGTTAATAAAGGTGGTCAAAGACTGATAGTGAAAACTAAACCATATTTAAGCTTCTTCAAGCTTAATGAGTTTGAAAATAAAATAAAATTCAAATTCTCTCTGGTATGTGATGGAGAAGCTGCCCCCAGTTTCACTGGGTGGGCAGGACATAGTCCAGTTTGTTTTGTGCTTCTGTGCTGACTCAGCCCTGGCTGGCAATGCCAGAACGTCATAGCTTTTCCTTTAGGAATTCGGAGAATTTCAGGCTAATGTTGCAAATGCCTCACTCGTGACTTCTAAAATAGCCTCAATTCATGGCTTGGCTGGTTCCTCCTGTGCTGTGCTGGGGCTGTGCTGGGTGAGTGAACAACGAGTGTGGTCACCTCATCTGCTGCAGACACGCAAGAAATCCCCGTGTTCGGTGCTGTGGGTCACTGTACCAAGTCAGAGGGTGAACCATGACTGGGCTTTGAGTGACCTCTGCTATGCTTCACTGGTAATTATTAACTTAATGCCCTCAGCCAGGGAGCATGGCTGGGATTTATCTCAAATCTCACATCTTCCAGAGTGAGGGACAGAACCACTCTTTTTCTTTAAAAAAACCACCTTTTGTTATTTTAACTTCACAGATAGCAGGAACATGTGTAGCATGTTTACCCCTCCCACAGTGAAGAGGTGCTTTTTTAGCCCTTCACTACAGGCTTGGAGATCTCTTGCAGTAATTAGACAAAGTGAAGAAAGAGGCAGGAGTGAAACCCTGGTTTGTCAGACCAGTGGCAGCTCAGCCCGACAGGTCTCAGACAGGCTGGTTTCTGGGCAGAGGAAATGTAGTAGACACTGGCTGTGTCTGTCCTGTGTCATTCCATGTGGGAAATACCAGGTGAACAGACAGAGCTGGGAATTGGTGATTGATTTAAAGCAGCACTCTAGGATTTGGCTTTGAAGTGGATGGCGTTGGGCTGCAGGGAGAGGGTTGATGTAATTCCCTGTGGAGTGATGTCTGAGCCAGCTTTGGGGGCTCTCAGTGTTCTGTGGAAAAAGTGTCTGAGCAATGATGAAGCAAACCTGATAAATATTATTATTCTGAACCTTAAAACCACTGGATACCCACTGGGAGCAGACTACACCTGAATTTGATCTTCCTTCTGGTATAACACTACTGTGTTACACCTTTTAGGACAAAGTGAGAATTTCTGCAAGTTCGTTGCTTGACAGTTTCAAAGAATAAGACTTGGATGTAAAATGCACCCAACATACAAATAAGCTGATGATGGCAAGGCAAGAAGAAAAAGAGAAATGCAGTTTGAAGGTGCACAAGAGAGATGGATTCCCCTGAAGTGTGTCCTTGATCATTTCTGACCTCCAGAGGTTCCTTCCAGCTTTTGGAAGGATAGTGCAATGATCCTACTCACCTTTCTTGAAGATACCTGGAATGTTTCCATGCTTTTAGTCACCTGAAACCTCCTGAGGAGAGTAACCTGACAGTGATACTTTCCAGCCGCTTTGGATGAATTGCATCAGGTGCTTTGGGCATGTGTAGGTTCAGTGTCCTTAAAGTCAGTACTGGCTTGATGAAATTCGGGTGTTAAAACTTGAAATGTCGACTTTAGCAAATTCCCTGTGTTCTGCAAAGCTCCCTGGGGTGTTTGCTGGGTGACTGTTGGCAAAACAACTCCTGCAAACTACCCTGTCTTTGGGAAGGAGTCACTGAGCTGTACAGAGAGATCATTGCACAAGTGCTGGTGGAGGTGAAGTGTAGGATAAACAGGAATCTCCTGGTGACCATAAGTGTGTCAGGGAATATTTGGTGTGGCAGGTCCCAGCAAACAAACTTGTGCCTGTCACTCTTCCTGTTGGCCCTTGTTAGAGGTGTTTGTCACAAGTCACTTCACAGTGCTAAGTGTTTGATGATAGTTTATGGAGTAACCAGGCAACGTTTTAGAGACAAACACAAAGTAAAAGCCATGCTTCATCTCTGTAACCAGATCTCTTCCCATGCTTATCAGTCCAGTAGGAAAAGAGGAAAGGAAAAAAAAAAGTGATTGGGAGCTTGGAATTGAAGACTGGCAGGTTGTCAGGCCACCTGTGGGCTTTCCATGTCATGGAGCATTTGTGACCCAGCCCTGGGAATGCTCTGGCAGCAGCAGAACCTGTGCTGGTGGGAAGGTCTCTGTCCCTCTTTCCCCTGGGCACTGACCCGTTTTCACAAAACTTGTCAGGAATTCAATTTTGAAATGTCCTTGAACAGAGTGATATCTGAGCTTGTTCACCTACAGCAGAGGGCACATCCCCAGCAGCCCTGTGGAGCCTGCATCCACAACAAACAAGGCTGTCCACCAGGGAACAGAGCTGTGCCTGGGCTCTGCTCTGGGGCACCTGGGCATGAAATATTATCTACAAATAAACAAGAACCCTCCCTTCCCCCTGCATGGAGCCTCTTTTTAGAAACCCAACAATTTCTCCTATTTAAGAAATATCAAAAAACTTGCCTCCTGCACCCCCAAAAAAGCAGGAACTTTTATGGTTGTCTGCTCCAGAAATGGGGCTGGCGCTTGATCACTGCTCTGGAGAGGGAAAAGGAAAGGCTGGGCCAAAATCAATGATCCACAACAATCTTGGGCTTGGGAAAGGACAGCTTTTGATGTACCTGCAAATAGAACCATTTTCCTCCCCATGGTTTCCTGCTGACTGGATGTGTGGTAACCCAGAGCTTTTTTCCTGGGAAAGCAGGTTAACACTCTATACATCCATTTTCACTGCTTTGCTAGATTTAACCCTTTTATTACTTTCTTATCGTATGTTCTTAACTTAAATAATGGGGTTGTGAGACAGTCAGTGTTTGCATGAAAGTTACTGTTTAAAAATTGCAGAGACAGGTTAAAGCTGAAAGCAGGTTCTGGGAAATTCTTTTCATAGATTTACAAGTTAGTATTAAGTCAAAAAACACCTTTCTAGTTGGGCTGTCCACTGTATGGGATAGCTCCAAATAGCTGCTTCTCTTCGTTCTGAGTCAAATTGTGAGAGATAAAGGCAGATCTGGGCATTTGCAATACTTAAAATACCAATACAGTAAAGGGTAATTGGAGCAAAGCCAGTTGTAGGGGCTGTGTGTCAGTGTGCTCGTAAGGTCTGTTCTGTGATAAAGTTTCTGTGCTTGCAGTGTTGCTGCCTTTTGAGTTTTGGTAGGAAACTTGAAAAGATTCTTGCTTTTCTGTTTAATTGTCTTCTATCAATTTATAAATTACTAGAGTGTGACCAGAGCAGAACAAAATCATGCTTTTAAGAAAAGCTGCCTTTAAAATACAGTATATTTTTTTTGTAGACAGACTACAGCTTTGAGCTACAACTTTTCACAACATCCTGCCTGAGCCAATTGCCCAACAAATGTTTGATGTACATCTGGAACCTTCCTTGGAGTTAACAGGGGTTTGTTACGTGAAGTCTGTTGGGGGGGGATAGAATCTAGTTTGGTGAGAGAAGGGATGTGGAGTCAAATGCTTTGTGTTCTGACAGTCAAAACTTCATGCATCTTGTTATATCATCAGGAGCTATCTATTCTTATGGATTTTCAAACCAGAAAACGTGGCAACCTTTTTGCAGCCAAGCAACAGGTTTGTTTGAGGAGCTGCCCACTGCTGTCCCCAGAGCACGTTCCTGTGGGGAGGCAAGAGCAGAGGAGGGAAAAAGGGCATTCAGAGCTGTAATTCTTCTTGTCTTTTGTTCTGGTCATTCTCCTTGGCCTCCTCAGGGTGTTTGTTCCCTTGCAGCGTGGTGGGCTGGGGTTGGTGGGGCTGGGGTTGGTGGGGCTGGGGTTGGTGGGGCTGGGGTTGGTGGGGCTGGGGTTTGCCGTGGCTGCTGCTGCTCCATCAGTGGCTTTGGCTCCACAGCAGCTGATCCTCAGCTTGGGTGAGATCCTGCCTTTGGGTGGAGGTGAAAGGAGCAGGAGATGAGGGGTGAAAGAAAGGCTTCAATGCCTGAGACATCCAGCTGGAGCTGTACATAAATATATTGTGTGATGCAGGGTAAGCTGATCTAATGAATAGCCGCTTTTGTTTGATCAGATATTTTGAGAGGGTTAGTTTTCTGCTGGGATCACTCACTGATTGGGTCACTGGTGACTCCCAGTGCTGGCTCAAGGGAGGCCTGGGAATGTACCCCAGGGATGGAGGAGGTGGCACCTTCTGCTGGGCAGGGTTTGCAGCTCCCCTGGGCCAGGGAATGTGCCTTTCCCAGTGGCTTTGGGGTGCCCAGAGGGTTGGTAGCTGGTAGGAGAGGTGGTTCTCATGTTCTGTGTGCTGATTCCTGGGGTACAAACTGCACCAGGGACCCAATGTGATAGAACACTAAATTTTGGTAGTTCCTCAGCTACAGTGCATGTGCACAGTCAGCTGCTGGTTCCAGAGGAGGAATGGGATGGGACACTGGGCAGGGGAAGCTGAGACACCAGCAGCTGCTCCAGCTGAATTACAGCAGTGGGGGAGCTCCAGCCTAAAGCCAGTGTCAGGTTGTATTGCCTTCATGCTTCCAGATTCTTCCATTCCAAAGGACTTTTCAAAGCTTATTTCAGCAGCATAAAATCAAATTTTGTTTTTATTCGTAGACTTTCCATAACTTTAACTTTTATTTTCAAGTTAGGGTTATTGTAGTAAACCTTCTCTGTGCAACTTGAGTGTTTTGGTCTTTGGTGTAGTTTGAAGACCTTGGGATATATTTAAATCCAAGCTGCAGAAGTGAAGTGGTAGATTCCAATGGGGTTTTCCTGTTGGTTTAAAACCAAAGAGGTGTTTTATGATGTAGCTTGAATTAAGAGCTTGGTCCTGTTATTTCATCCCCATTTAAACATCTTTGTTTTCATGCTTATATTCATCTGATTGGGTTGAATGGACCCAGAAAAATGGATTTGGGGTAACATACTTGAGTTCAGATAATTTACTTTGTAAGGTCTGTGTCAATTCAGGCTCCTGGACAGAGAAAATGAAAAAGCTCAGCTGCACTTGCTGGAGTTTCTGGCAGTGAGAAATACATATAAATAGACTTGTAGACTTTCTGTAGGACTGATTGGGTAAGAAAATTCATTTATCCAGTGTGCAGTGTGTGCTGTGGCCCAGTAGCATTGTGTGGTAAATGGACAGGTAAAATGTGATACAAAGCACTGACAAACACACATTGTCTTCAACTAAACTACTTTAAACTTCAAGGCAAATGTTAGTCATGTTCTTAAGCGTTTCAGAAGTGCTAAACTGAAGAGCTCTGGTTTGGAGGAGACTGTTTTTTGATGAAGTGGCTGAGGTACAGTGACAAAATTAGAGTGATGTTATCCCTGGGGAGTAAAAAGGCAAAAATCAAGTTGTCACTTTAAAAAATGCCTCAATAAATACTAAAGCTGGGAAATATTAACTTTAAACTCTACTCATGGTACCAACTTGGCATCCATTCAGCAGTTCCTTCTGGAAGAACAAATGGTTTGGACTGTCCTGCGTCACCTTGAGTTTTGCTGCCGCGTGGAGTGGTTGTGAAGAGCCTGAGTCACTGTGGTGCCCTGGGAGCAGGGCAGGGGCAGAGCTGTGCCTCCTCTGTGCTGACAACTGGGCATACAGGACATCCAGCTGCTGCTGTACTTCTGGGCTTGCTCTGCTGCTGCTACCAAAAAGTTATTTTTGATAGGCCTCGCAAGTCCAGGTGCCAGGTATCAAAAGCAGGAGAACATAAACTTTACAGAGTGTTTCCTTAACGTTTCTCTTGTCACATTCCTGCTGCTTTTGTCTACTCTCAGCTTTCATTTCTTGCAGTCCCAGGCTTTCCCCTTACTTTTTTTGATGTGTCTGTACTGGAGCTGCTGTGCTGGGGGGGCTCAGCCTGGAGAAAAGGAGGCTCAGGGGGGACCTTCTGGCTCTGCAACCCCCTGACAGGAGGGGGGAGCCGGGGGGGGTCGGGCTCTGCTCCCAGGGAACAAGGGACAGGAGGAGAGGGAACGGCCTCAAGCTGTGCCAGGGGAGGCTCAGGTTGGACATCAGGAGGAATTTCTTCCTGGAAAGGGTGGTCAGGCCTTGGCAGGGGCTGCCCAGGGAGGTTTGGAGTCCCCACCCCTGGAGGTGTCCCAGGAAGGCCTGGCCATGGCACTCAGAGCTCTGGGCTGGGGGACAAGGTGGGCATCGGGCACAGGGAGGACTCGATGATCCTGGAGGTCTTTTCCAGCCTTTATGACTCTGTGATTCTCTATATTTTTAGATGCTACCTCTCTAAAGTTGAAATTCAGCTTCAATACTAATAGTTACACCATGAACTCAGCTCATCCCATGGGGAGGGTGACTGGTTTCATACAGTCTGGAAAACTGGCAGGGACTCTCTGTAGTCCTGAGCTTTACACATGAGCAAAATAAGGCTTGGTTTTATTTATTATAATGTAATTCATTACAAATTGCCAATCAGAACAGAAAATGTGTTTGAAGTTCTGAGCTTGCAGGAGACAATTGTGTTTTCTTGGAGCTGGTGAGAAACAGCTGAAGTGTAAAAGCAAGATCTTTGTGATGCAGATTTATGAAAAAGATGCTGAACTCATTGAAAACCTGGCTCAGACAGGGCAGAAAACACCTTTAACTGAAATGTTCTCCTTCCTGCAGGTGTATTTGAATGCTTTGACTATAGAATTTTTAATATAGAGTGTGTGGTGCTGAAATATATTCTGGAAAGGCCTTGTAATTCTGAAATGCCCCTTGCAGGGTATAACTGTCCTCCAGGCAGTTCTCAAAGGTCAGGAGCACAGCAGTGGGTGTCACAGAAGTGCTGAGCCACTGCTGCAGCTCTGGGCTCTGTGCAGCCTTTCCCTGGATGTCCTTTGGACGAGGCTTTCATGAATAAGCTAAATTGTGGAGGCACTTCAGGCCTGCATGTTAATGTAAAAAAGACAACAAAAAGCTGTAGAGTAAAGCACTTGTTTGCTGGGGATGTCAGTGCTCTTTCCGAGTGTCTGGTTGTCAGTGTTGTGTACTTGAAGCTGTTTTTCTTCTCAGTGAAGGTTTTAAATTCTTTGTGCATGCAGAATAAGAAATGTTAGGTCAGCTTTGTCTCAAAATATAGCTTAAAAGATTGCAGTGGATTATTATTAATTTTAACCACAATTTTGAATTTATGATCTGAAATTGCAGGACTTAGTCCAGCTTTATCTGAAAATATATTTAAAAAGATTACAGTGGGTTATTATTAAATATAACCAGTTTTTAACTTCAATATCTGAAATAGCAGGACTTGTAGGAATGTCTGAGCTGTTGTTTGTGTGAGAACTGGGACATTACTAAAATTGCTTTAGAGTGTCCTTAGAATTCTTAAACTGAAAAGATGAATTTTAAAAACATTCATTTAAAAGAAACTGTATTGTATAAGCAAAAACCTATAACCATGTTTGTTCTTGTTTTGCAGACCGTGAGGACCAATCCATTCTCTGCACGTAAGTGACCACTTATCCTTTGGGCATTTTTGGGAATCTGTGCTGAAAGGGGTCTTTGATACATCTGTGGTAGTCAAAGCTTGGTCTTTAACCTTGACAGGCGGTGGGTAATGATTAAAGATGTGGCATGAAGTGATATTTAATGTGGGGGTATAGCCTTTTATTACTGTACTTCACATTGTTGCAACTTTTCTAGGCATGTATTTAAGAAATGCAGCTTAAAAATGTCAGTAAGAGATCTGAATCTGAACCACACAGCTTGAAGTTCACACCTCTGAAATGCTGTGCTGTGACTGCTCAGGGGGATAAAGTCTGAGGGAGACAGGATCCAGAAGTGGATCTGGAGATCAACAGCTCACTTTGGATGTGCTGCAGACAGGGGATCTCTGGAGAAGTTGGCACTAAGGTTCCCTTTACCTGAACTTGCCCCACCCAGGAGCAAACTTCTCACCTCAGTTCAAATTTCCCTGGGATCTGGAACTGCAGTGGTTGGGAAGCCAGAATACAAATGCACTTCCAGGTTTATGACACTCCTGAGCTGATCTGTAGGAAATAGGAAAGAGGGTGGGAGAGAGAGAGAAAGATCAAGCAGAGGATCCTCAGCACGCCTGCATCCAGGATGTCTCATTGGTCCTTCTTCACCCTGGGCTTGGAGATGGGGGTCCCATGGTTGCTCTTCTGGAGTTACCACCTTTATCCAGTCCAAGTTCTGGGTATCCAGGGGATGGTCACAGATGTCCCCATAACTTGGGCTGCCATGTCTGTCAGCAGTTCTTCCTTTCCTGCAGTTTGCCAATGTGGGAATTTTTGTCTGGATTAACCAGGTTGTGCTGACCAAAGCTACCCTCAGCTAGGCCTGGGATTAGTGTCTTCCTATTGTAAATGTCTCTCTTCTGTGCTTATCTCAAGTTCCCACTGTGGTAGCTGGTCCTCTGGCAGGTTCCTTCTGTGGCTTTGACAGTGTTTTGAGACAGGCAACTGTGTTCTTCAAGTCCTTCCAGCAGGTGCAGTGCCCTCTGTGCCCTCTGCCGGGGGTGTGTGATCCCCTGGCCCTGCTATGTGCCAGGACATGCTTTGGAAGTTGCTTCCTGAAGGAGCTCAGTGGTGGATCAACTGCTGGAAGGAGTCCTGGGTTCACTTTCCTTCTTTACGTGAAGGGATTCAAATCTCCATCTTCTTCTTCCTGCAGAAGTGCCTTAACTATCAGAGTCTGTACAAGGCTGAAGGTGGATCCTTTCAAGCCAGGCTTTTCTGCACTGTGGAGACTATAAATACAAGATTGTCAGGGCCCAAGGACACAGGAGCAAACACAGTTCTGTAGTTAAGATAAAAGTTGATCCAGTTAACACAGGCTTGTCTAGGTCTGTGGTTCCTGCTCTTAGTAGAACTCACCTTTTCCTGGGATGACTATTCCATGTGCAATGTACAAAGCAGCCCTGAAAGCAGGGATGGGATCCCAGGGTGAGAAGAAATGCTTTGTTCTCGTGTTTTTGTGGATGCTTTGACAGTCTTTGCTTGCCCCAGGTGAATTTTTTTGAAGTAGCTTCATGTTTTGTGTCTGTGCATGAACCTTTCCCTCCTTTGTGTGGTCAGCCGAGCCCACAAAGGTGGGAATGACAGTGCTCCAGGATCTGGTAGATGTCTGATCTGTTGAAAGATTGGAAGGCCTCTAAGCTCTCTTGCCTTCATTTTTGTTATTACCTCAGCTCTCAGGTTACCATAAGCTTTTGATCCTTCTGTGCTGAACAGATAATTGACCCCTGTTTTGTATCTGGTTCAGCACAGTCCAGCATGGAATTTGTGGATCTTCTGCTGGGTTCCACATCTTGGCTGGGCTTGCTTTGCAGAGGAGCTTGAGTCCAGATGGTGGGAGCTGGGGATGGACACAGGTCCTTACAGCCAGACCTCAGGAGGACGTGATCACATCCAGTATGGAAGTCTGGAGCTGCTGGGGACTGCTCTGAGTGCATCCCAATATTAAGACCCTCAGAGATGGCCTTGAGGACATCTCTTCTGTTGGACATGGGAAATGCTTGGTGACAAATCTACTCCATGTAAAATTCCAGAATCTGGTGCTAAGAAGTTTCATCACTGGCTTGGAAGCATATCACAAACCTGGGTATGGAAGGTATTAGTCCCATGACATGAGATGAGTTTCACCACCTCTAGTTCAGTGCCTTGGTTGTATCAGTCTTAAAGGCTCCACATAACAGAAGTGTGGCAGTCTTAATAAATCTGAGTTTCTGAGCACAGATTCCAGGCTCTGTTGGCTGTCCTACAGCTTTACCTGGTATTTCTTGCTGAAGTACTTACACAGCAGCATGAATTAAAAAGACCAATGTCACTGAACACAGTTCACAAGAAAATATGGATTTCCTCTGTAACTGTGGCCTCAGGATTATAAAGGGACATTGTATGTCCAAACTGGATTTACAGTGTGGGTCTTGCCTTGTCAGAATGTGCAGACACGTGAGGTGATAGATGATGGGATCCAAGGTGTTTCTGTCATCTTGCAGTTGTACACCAGAGTTCCACCATAGCCCAGGAGACCTTGCTCACACTGTCTGATGAGCAACACCATTTACATGCTGAGTACAAAAAAGGATAGTAGAGGCTGTCAGGTTAATAAACACTTTCCTCCTAAAATAGGTTTCTCTTAGACTGCTTTCCAGCTCTGTGTTCAAGAGAAGTGCCATCAAACCCATTTGTACTTCCCTGCATGTCCCTTTTGAACAAATAAAGCCAGCTGTCTGCTGTGGCACTGTCCCAAAGAGTGTTTCCCCCATGGACTTGGGAGAGCCCTATTATTTTGCAGATCTGCACTCTAAACTGATGTTTGGGATGTTAAATCTGCTTCATGAATGGGACAAGGCCATGGCAGGCTCACTACCTCCAGAAGGAGGTCTCATGTTTTGACCAGGAATCCTGTTTCTCTGTTTTGACCTGGTGTGCAGGACTCCTGTTGCATTGCTGATTCTGGGGAAGAGGTAAACTCTGTGTTTCCCCTCATGCCACTGGTTTTACAGGTCTTAGACTAAGGCAGAAATAAATAAGGTGGAAGGAGTGTGTCTTAACCACACCGGAGGTGGTTTCAGAAACTCCTTTGGCAGTTCATAAAAGGCTTGACACATCTTCTCATCCCAAACTTGCTGTCTCAGGACCTGGGTCACCTGGCTGACCCTGATCTTTAGTAAAACTGGAAGTCCTCAGAGTACTTTTTAATTTCTCCAGCAGGAGTGGTTCAAACTGGTGGGAGAGAAAACACCCCTTGCCTTGTGCACTGGGATGAGGACAGTTGTGGTGTGCCTGTCACTTCCCTGTCTCAAACTGCCTTGACCATAATTGTCTGGAGAGAAGTCTCTCCCACTGCTTGCTGAAGGTCCATCTGGGCAGCACCTTCACCTCTCTCCCCCTACCTCTAGTTGATGAAGTTTCCTGGATTTTACCTTCCATGGCCTTTAGAGGAGGGGCCAGATCAGTTCTCCAGTGAGAGTGTTTGAACACCACTTTCCTGGTTCTCTGGATCCAGCCAGGAGTGCTGCTCTTGAGGATGATCTTAGTGTAGGATTGGTGCTGCGTTGGGCCTTTGGGTTTGGTTTCAGTTCCTCCTCTTCAAGGACGGTCTCTGCATGTTCTCCACCTGCCTTCCTTTGGTTCCAGCGGGGTGAATGTCCAATCCATTCGTACTTACCTTGGAAAACCTTTAAACTCTCTTGCCTTCAATTTTGTTATTGCCTAACCTGCAAGATAACTGTGAACTCTTGATCCTTCTGAACTCACTAGACAACTGAATCCTGATTTATATTTGGTACACGTGATATTTTCTTATCCTAGGCATGAAAATGCAGTTAAATCTGCAGTTGAGGCAGATTCATTGTCTTGACCTGTGCAGATCTTTAGGAAATACCAGCCTGTTTCCCCCAAAAGACCTGCAGTTACCTTGCTTCAGTCTAGTAAATATTAGCTCTGTGAAGAAGGTGTGTGCAGGTGGATCTTTCTGAGGAATACAGTTTGCTCGGAGTTATCTTAATTTTTTTCTCACCTAGAGAGCTGTGCTGAAGCATAACCTGTATTTCACTGAGATGCTGCAGATACAGGATTACTCTTAATGCCCTGTTGGAGTGGGCTGACCTTGGGGGATGGTTCTCCAAGCATCACATCTCATTGCTTTGAAAGCAGTGGGTTTACCTGGAGGTTTCCTGTCTCACCTGCTGATGTTCCATGAAGAGGTTTGCATGAACTGCTGATCTTAAAGTTAATAATATTTTCTCAAAGTCAAACATATCAGGAAGGAAAAAAAACCCACCAAACTACCTGCTGTGTTCTCTGGCTGCTTGTCTGAGCAGAACACCCTGTCCTGGCATGGAGGGTGGTTCTCCAGGAGGCATTGCTGGGATTGCAGCTGATGTGGCTGTGCTGAGCTCTCCAGTCCACTCCTGATGACAGATGACTTCCTGCTCTTGCTGAGACATGAGGTGTCTCTGAACACAGAATAGTGTGCTGTCTTCCTCTCTTAGTTACCTTCTGTTCTCTTCCCTTTCCACTCCCCACCTTTTAGGAAGCCAAATATAGACAATTGTGTTGTTGCAGAGACTGCAGGGCTTTATTCAGAGTTACTGGCCTGGTCTCTGTTGTTTTATTGTGGCACCTCCTTCCCCATCTGCTTGTGCAAGTTGGTGAGTACCTGAGCCCAGGGATGGAGTTTATAGGAGAAACTTCTTGTTTAAATTACTTATTACAGAAAGGCTTTTTTGGAGTGAACCAGAAGTCCTCCCACATGCAGAAGGACTCTGCTGCTCCATGGCATCACCTTGATTTCCTCAGGTAGTGATGGGATTTCTTATGTGCCCTTTGGCATTCACCCACTGCAAACCCCAAATATGTGCAGAGCACACACCCCTACAGCTCCTGAATCCACTGGACAATCTATCACATGGGTGAAAGCCAGATTATTGCCTGGCTAATGATGAGATGGGAGGAGCTGAACAAACAGTAATGGTGAGAATTTCTGTTCAGCTTTGAAGTTGGATGGTTTAATCTTGGGCTTTAACCACTAACACATGGTTAGGAAGGTTACTGGAGCTCTGTTCTGCTTTGTAGTTTAGTTCATCAAGCTTTTCAATGAAAAGCAAACGAGCAGCCCTTAAAACCAGCAGTTCTCTGGGAAGCTGGACTTAACCAGCTTCCTTCTCATCACTCCCCCTTGACTGGAGTGCAAATGGAAGTTTATTCTGGATCTTGTGTCTGTAAATTCTTAGTTTGCTGAAAAGAAAGGACAATACATGTAGTTCCAGCAACTTAATGTTCCTGAGAGCTTATAGGTAATATAATATGTTACATTTTATATATAATATATAAAATAAGTAGCTTTCAGCCTGTGTTAGCCCAGCATCCATAAGTGATGCATTACAGAAAGTGGTGCCAACATTGCAGTGTGCACATGTCTTCCTGCACATTTTCCCATTTTTGTGGGATGTGAGGCTGTACTGGAGATACTTTGAGGCTTTGTTTTCTTGGAGAAGCTGCAGCTGCTGATGTTTTGCTAAGTTTTGGTGTTTCTCTCTGTTATTGCTGCCTGTTAGTGCTCACTGGCCATGCCAGGCTGCTGGAGACTGATGACCAAGATGAAGAAATTTGTGTTGTGGTAACTAAGAATCTGAGAAATATTCCAACCTCCCCTGGCTCCAGGCGACTCTTGGGAAGTCAGCTGTGAAAATGTGCTGCTCTGCACTTTTTACAGTTAGTGTGTTTCTGAAGTGAAGGATCTTACCACAGACTTCTGGTATTCTCAGAACTGGGCCTGGGCTTGATAAATAGGCATTTAGCAAGATGCTTGCAGCCCCACAAGGATATCTAATCTGAATTGGCTTCTGTAGGAGTGGTGGGGTGTGGAGGGAATAGAGGCTGCTTATTACAGGACAACAGCAGCAAATACCAAGCATTTTTGTATACAACCTCTGGCTGGAGTCCAGCTTGTAACATTCCCTAGGCAAGTGGTGTTGAGATGATGAGAAGCATCAAGAGGGAAAGGAAGCAGCTCTGAAGCAGCCACGTAAATAGTAAAGCCAATTAATGACTCTTCTCCAAACTATCAGTTATACCTCTTGCAGAAAATAAGGCAGGTGATTAAAATGTCCTTTTAATTACAGGTCTTGCCCGTAAATATCTGTTAATTTGTAGCTGGCAGATGATCTGCTCAGTTGTGTCTGAGAATAAGTGTCTCCTCTGTTCTTTGCAACTGCTGTTGTGAGAGGGACAAAAGCCCATTGTTGGGGCTCTTACATACGCAGTTACTTTCTCCTACAGACAATTTAAGTGCATATTTCCATGGTTTGGGGCCTTGGGGAAGTGGCTGCTTTAAATGAAAGCTGTGAGTGGCAGGTTGGGTTCTTGTGTCCTGGGAATTTGGCACTGAGAACTTGCCCAGGTGTCAAGGGAGCGCTGCCACTTCTTCACAGGAGGACCTTCTGCTTCCAGATGAACTTCCCATCCCAGAGCTTGTTACTGATCAGGAAGGAGAGAACTAGGCTGAAACTCCTAGGGCAGGGAAAGGGTTTGAGTGAACCAGGCCCCCAGCATGTGAAATCTGAGTTATTTGGGTTAGTTTTTCAGTGATTGAAATCACAGAGATGATCTGTGGTGGGACAGATGGTGCCAGCTGCATCTGACCATCCTCCTACACTCTATGTGCTTATCCTCACAAATACTGTTAGTCAGCAGCAGGCTGAGCACAGGTAGCAAGGGAAAGAAAAGCCTGTCTTTGAATTTCAAAGTTCTTTGGAATTGTGTGGCTTTGTGTCCTCCTGTCCCGTGTCCCTCACAGCACTACTCTTTGTACCTGCTGGGAAGCTCCTGCCCTGCCCATGGAATTAGTGGCTCTCTGGGTGGGGGTGGAAGGAGGCCTGTCTGTGCAGTGGCACTTCAGTGAGCAACTTTAGACTCGTTTGACTTCCCTAAAATCCATCAACTCGTTTGCCAGGTCAGGAGGAGGTGGTGGCGTTGCCTGCCCTGCCGGGTGCTGTCACTGTCACAAGGTGTGTAAATGCTTCAAACCCACTTGGCAATAAGGAAAGCAACTGTTTCACTGCTGTTTTCCTTCAGAAGCACTGTTTCCTCTCAGAATAGGTCTTTCCCAAACAGGTACTTGACCTGTTTCTGGAATAATAACTGCCATTATAAGTGGGTCGTGTGGGAAGAGTGCACTGTTCTCCAGGAATTGGGAAGACCAACTTCCATTCCTGCTTCCTGCCTCTTTGCTTTATGAATTGTGAGTCCTCTCCCACTATGTTTTGCCTGTTTTCCAGATGAGAATCTATTCAGCAGTGGAAGTGCCTTTTGTAGAAAGATTCGGGCTCAAGTTGCTCAGGGAAAAAACTGCAGCTGGTTGAGTCAGTCCCTAGTTTTTGGTAACCAAATCGTAGCTGGGATAAATTTGCCTGAAGACTTGGCTTTGCTGAAAATGGCACTCCAGCTTTACATGCAATGAATTTAAAACCATGTTAAACTTTAAAGTGCTCATGCTGGCTAAGCTTTTCCTCTTTCAAATGTGCGTGGACCTGCTTCAAAGCAGAAGCTGCTCCAGGGAAAAGCATGACTTGAGATACTGCATAAATTTACCAGGACTGTCAGACCCTCTTTGACCTGTCCCTGTTTCTAAGGGAGAGATCCCTCAGTTAATTGATGGAATAACCTTATACCTCCAACTGGAGGCTATGGCTCAGGATGGTTTGCTTTTTTGGGAGCCTGTTTGGCACAGCCCATGGCTGGAGCTCAGAGAGTGTTTCAGTTCAGTCTCATTTTTGATCCTACAAGTGGTGGAGCTGAGACTGAAATGAAGAAGGTGAAATAATGACCCTGTTGAAATCATTAGCAGAGCTGCCACTGACTAAGGGAAGGCTTTAGTTGTTTATTTTATGGTAACATATTGAGTTGTATTAAAACAAGGTTTTGAAAAACTTAAGCTTTGGCTCTGTGATACCATCCCCTTTCCATAAATATTGTACATGGTGTTACTGAGAGTTTACCTTTTTTGGGCAAGTTGATAGAGGTAGAAGATTTTCATTTATTTTTATAATCCATGTGTGTGCACTCCTGGGAAAGAACCAAAATATGCAGATGTCATTATTCCTATAAATGCAAAGGACTTTATCCTAAATCTTCTAATTCTTTTGTAGGATGTGACAGCAGAGCTATCTGACACTGTGCTGCAGGAAATATTTGGCATATTTGTAAGCTCCGGGGAACAGAACTGGGATGATAACATCCCTTAGTGTTGCTTTTGAATAAGAACTTGCTAAAGGGCTTTCTCTAAAAAACTGAAGGCTTTTTAGCAGAAGGAATGTATTGCAAGGTTCTGCCCTTCCTGTGCTTGTGCAGCTTTACTGGTGTGTCCACAGGAGCCTCTTCCAAAACCCTGTGCTGCCCTTTCCCAAAGTCAACATCTGGGCTGTAATTATTGTACCAACTTCTCCTCACTGCACATGTAGATTTTCCTCCTTTAAAAATTTAATAAACTTTTTTGAAAATAAATAAAAATTAAATTTTAAATAGAAATATTTTTCCCTCCTTCAAAATTTAATAAACTTTCTTCTTGTAATTTGACATTAAAGATTATTTCTCTAGTTTTAGAGGCACAGCTAATAATGTGTTCCCAAGCTCTGCTGACAATAAGAACAAATTATATTGTTTTAAAATGCAAATGTATATTTTGCTGTACTTCTTTTCTTAATTCTCTTACCTGCTGGAATAGTTTTAGCATTAGTATATTTTAATACACATCTAGAAACAGGCAGAGCTGCTTTTATTATTGCTCGTGGTCATGAATTATGTTAATGGCAACACTGCAGTAAAAGGGAAATGAGAAATAAAGACTTGAGAAGCAAGAATTGACAGCTGATGGTTTGGGGTGTGTTTTCTTCTAGTCAGTGTTCACATTTGTGTTGTATGTGGAGACTCTGGGCTGGGTAGAAATGGGATTTTTCATTAAGTCAAAGGGTGTTGTTCCACTTGTAGCGGTCCCCAAGTACAGCCAGTTTCTGTGTTGCATATTGATGGTATCTTGGCAGAAAGGAAACCCAGTTATCCATTAGCAAACTCTGAGTAATATCCTTTCCAACCAGCTTTTCAGGTAGGACCTTCCAAGTTTTTCCCTGCACTGAGCAAAGCCAGCCCAGCCAACGAGTTCCAAGGGAACTCCCCTCCCTCCCTCTGGAAAGCTTCAAGTGATTGAGTACAATGACCTCTAATCTTTCATATTCTCTGTTATTTTTCAATGACTGGGAGGAAAAGTGGAACCAAAGTGGTTTTAGGCTGCTGTAGTTGTTTCTGAGGAGCAGATGCCACCAACAGAAGTGTTAACCCTTGGTTACCCCTCTCGTGTTGGAGGCCACAGTCCGGTAACTGAGGCTGTGCAATATCCCACAATGTCTTTGCAGAATTATTCATCCAGTTTTTTCAGTTAAAAGACTTTTTCCAGCAAAACCTGGGGGCTGCTGCTGTTCTCCAGGTCAGACAGAGGCTGTTTTACCTTGTGAGGAATTCAGTGAACTGCTGTGAATGAAAGAGCTGCTTCAGCCCCTGTCACTTCTTGCTCCTGGATAGAGAAATGTCCATCCTGCTGCCCCTGGTCACCTCTGCTGGGGCCATTCTCCTGTGGGGTTTCCATGGTTTAAAACTATTGCAAGGTGAGAAGAAATGAGTGTTTGAGTCCATTCTCTTTGAAAATCTGGAGTAATGTCAATATCCTTTCTGTAAATGCAGAGGTAAAATTTCAAGTGCTGTATCATCTCATTTTTGCAGCTGTTGAGTGTAGTGTGAGGATGGTGCTAAGCTCTTATCTGATCAAGAAGTGCAGGTCTGAAGGTACTAAATCCCTCAGCAAATGCAGATTAGCTACAAAACTGGGGTGTACAGCATGCTGGAAGAAGGTATTTATGAAGACTGCAAAAGAATGTGCTTTAATTCCCCTGGTAAATGAAGATTTCCATTCTAAGCAGCTTAGTGGAGAAATACCCAAGCACAGAGAATATGTGCTTGTCATTCTTACAAAGGGGGAGTTGGCTTCCAAACTGTTAATTTCTGAACAACTCCTGAGTGACAGGAGTGCTTTCACTCTTTCCATGCAAATCCCCATAATAAGCTCCTTTTTAGCTTCCCACACCTCGGAGTTGCTCGTGGCAGTTGCTGTCTCTCTGGAAATGGCTCCTTTCTCCCGTGGTTTGCAGCCTTTGACTCATGCCTAAGTCAGGCCTGAATCCCTTTGGGCTGTGGATTTGTCTGAAGAGCAGACCTAGGTTAAAACAACCAAACCCAAACTGTCATTTTTAGGGCTGTAGTAACATCATTTGTGATGGCAGGGATGTGAACTTGGTCACATTATCACAATTCTCATGTAAACCTCACAGTAAATTCTGTCTAAACATCTTCTGCCTTCAGCCCACCTCTGGCTTAACAATGAGATGTGCATTTGCTGTCCTTGTTATCTGTGAACTCTCCCACTCTGCACTGATAAATTCATTTCTTAATGAATTCATCTAGCCCCGTGGCCTTAAATGTATTTTTAACCTTGTGAAGAGTCTGAGTGGAAAGAATCTGCTTGTTTAAAGTGTATTTTACTGCACTGTGAAACTCCTAAAGGTACAGAGTGTTTCCATCAACTTGGTAATTCCCATAACCAAATCCTGGAATATTAAAATATAATAAAATTATGCTAAATATAAATGTGTATATATGTCATGATTTAAAAATATAAATGTATCTGCACCCTGAAAAATTGTGTCTATGGCAGGGAACAAGTGTTTCATGTTCCTTTGGGTAGCAGAGGAGTTCAGGCATAAAGCCAAAAGCTCTTAATCAAACTGATGGTCCACGTTGTATCAACATCTTGCTGCTACAGAGATCTTTAGGGTGAAGAAGGTATTTTAAACAAATACCTTGTCGGATTTGTTTAAAATCCCTGCAACTTCAGTTTGGTTTTAGGTGGTTAGTGAAGGTCTGTTGCATAGTTAAAGCCATAAATGGAATGAACTGAGGCTGCTGTAAACAAAGGGTTGAGAAGTTGTTGAAAATGAATTTTGAGGGAAATGTCTGAAATGTTTTGCAGGGGTGAATCTGGTGCCGGGAAGACTGAGAACACTAAGAAGGTTATTCAGTACCTTGCTCATGTTGCTTCCTCCCATAAAGGAAGAAAGGACCATAATATTCCTGTAAGTTGGGATATTTTCTCAATTTTTTTTTATTGCTTTTTTTGAAAACTACCGTCTTTGCATTAAAAAAACATGATTTTTTAATTAAAGATAAGCTGTAATATATAATCCATGTAATTTTGTCTCAACCATTATTTTCTCTTTAGCAGTGGCTGAAATGAGCAGTTACATTAAAATTTCCAGTCCATGACAGCTGTTAAATTTATGTTGTAAAATTAAAGGCTTTATGCAAATGGTAGTAAAGTTTTCTGATGCAGCAAACCCCAGTTTTCCAAGGATTCAATTAAACTTGGGCAGTTCTTAGTGAATTTAGTTCCCACTGGATGCAGTTTTTGGTACTACATTGAACAAGCTTTTTGTTCTTTGAAAAATTAACTTGTAAATGGGAAAAATTAACTTGCAAATGGGAAAAATTAACTTGTAACTGGGAAAAATCATCAAACTTAAAAACTGCTGTAGATGTGCTATATCTAGAAGTCAGCATCTAATAAAAAGCTCAGATTTTATTACACTACAAACAGAGAGTATACACTTTTATGTTAGAGAATATTGAATTTTTTAGTAACTTGAAACCAACTCTGATTTGTGTAGAACTTTCTTCAGTTTTCCTGCCAGGCTTCAACGTTTGCACTGAATTTTTAGTAATTCTTTGCTTTATAAGAATATGAATGGGTTTGAATATCTGTTGTTGGATCTCTTTGCAGTGAAGTCCTAATTCAACTTTGATACAAGCAAACAGTTTCATGGAATCAGTAGTGCTGGTTTTCCAACAGTAATGCAGGTGTCTGTGGTGGGTGGAACCTTCAAACTCCATTATCTGACTTAGGGAATCGTAGAAAAGACCTTCAAAATTAAGTCCAACCTTTGACCAGTCCCACCATTCCCACCAAACCATATCATGAAGTGCCACATCCACTCGTTTTCTGAGCACCTCCAGGGCTGGGGACTCCACCACCTCCCTGGGCAGCCCCTGCCAATGTTTGACCACTCTTTCAGTGCAGAAATTTTTCCCAATATCCAACCTGAGCCTCCTCTGGCACAGCTTGAGGCCATTTCCACCTGTAGCTGCAACAACTTTTAATGCACAGCACTTAAAGTCAAGACATTCTTGAATGTGTCAAGACTCAAAACTCCTGGGAGAACAGGAGAGGACTTTTGAAAAGTCTGTGAAGGAAAAAAAAGAAAAGGCAAGGATTTGAAGTGGGAGAGAAGGAAAGGTTGCAGGTGAATCTGGAGAAATCTCGTGAAGCCTGTGGGGAAACTTGAGTCTTTACTTTAATCAAGAGCAAATAACACGGGCCTGTGCATTGATACTTGTTCAGTGCTGGTTTATCACACAGAAAAGATCAAAATTAGTCTTTCTAAGTATTTCCTGAGCAGTCTGAATGTGCTGCAGTTGTGTGGGGGGAGTTCCTTAGGAGTGTCAGCAGCATCAGGTGTGTTCATGGCTCTGTTGGGTGTGCAGGGAGGGCACGTGGCTCTGGAAGACACTGTCTGGGACGTCATGCAGCAGAATTTCTGTGTAGTATTTGATTTCTGAATATTCCTAGCTTTATCACTTCACAGCCTTGAACAAACCCAGTATTTTTTCAATTTCTGCAGAAGTAAAATTGCCAACAGGCTTTTGGAGAGAAGGGAATTGTGCACTTTTGTGCTGAGTCCTTCTCAATATACTATTGACAACTTGGAATAGCTCGGGCTGGAAGACACTTCTGGAAACCTCTTGTCCAGACACCTTTCAAAATGTGCCTTCCTTCAAAGTGAGGTTACATTGTCCAGGCCTTGTAAAGCTGAGTTTAGCTCATCTAAATCTTGGAGGATGGAGATTAAACAACTTCTCTGTGAGCCTGTTCTGGTGCTTCACCACACAAAGGTGTGTTTGGCCTTCCCTGTGCTGTGCCAGGAGTATCCCCTGGGAGAATTTGTCATCATAACAATTCCTGTGGCCGCTCACTGAGTTTGGAGGCTCAAAATAATGTCCATAAAAAATCCATTTGGCTTCAAATGGAGCAAGTTTCCTCCATTGTCTGTGTGGCTGCATAAATGGTATGAAGTGAAGGCACAGAAAAGATGGAAATGGGATGGAAAACATCAGTGAAGGGCAGGATGAGTTGCCCTTTTCAATGCAGTGTTGGCTGATTCCATTTAAATCTCTGGTTAAACTGCAGCTTAATTTCCTACTGACCAGTGAGATCAGATGGGGTGGTGGTGGTCATCTCAAAAGATGGATTTTATAATCAGCTGCTTCATAAACCATTGATAACTATCATGATGAAGACTAGAAAAGTTCTTAAAACACAGTTTAGACACACAGAAAGAATAGAAAGAATAGGGTGGTGTCCTGAATAAAAGTCTGATACTTGGATTGTGCATTTCATTCAAGTATATATCCATGAAAAATGCAGGATATTTGTGTAACCAAACCACTTCTGAAAGTAGAAATAAGTGTCCTTAGTTCTGTAACAACTAGTCTTTATTTATATATTGCAAATAACGAATGTCTGACCTGCACAGCTCACACTGGAAAGTGTCAGAATAGGGGTTGGAGGTGCAGCCCTAATTTGTTCCTGTTTGCATATTCATTAGAGAGCTGTAGAGGCTGGTGGTGATCCACAGTCCCCATCTGTACAACTGTGCTTTATCCTGTGCACAGGAAGATGCTAAACAGGCTTGTTAAATTAATCCATGACTGGCAGTCTGTGTGTACCCATCCTGTTACAGATAATTATCAGTGTCATGCATATTTCTGAGACTGTTTGAATGCCACATTGATTAGGTTTTTTTAAAGCAGCAATTTGTATGCTAAGTCTAGGGTTAAATTTGTTTTCCCTGGCAGTGCTGTAAAAGTCTAACAAGCAAATGTAGCCCCAGTGTGACACCTGAGAGCAGCACTGATGTTCTGCCGTGTCCCAAGTGCTCCCCAGGGACATTTTCCAGCTGGGATGGTGGGGGAATGCTCAGCCTGTGTGAGGAGGCTCGTGTGGGAGCTCTGGACAGCCTCATTCCTCGTCCATGAGGCTTTTCTTTCCTGACAGCTCTTTGTTCCCAGCTGGAAGAGTCCTGCATAGCCCTTGGAATGTCATCCCTGGTCAGGTGGGGAATCAAGCCAAAAACACATGGTAACCACAGAAGCTGGAATTACAGTGCTGGACAGCCTTAAAACTGATGATTCCTAATGTTTGAATGTTGAATCCGTAGCCCCAGTGTCTCATTTCCTGTCTAATCCCAAGGTATTTTCCTGGGCACTGCTCTCAGAAGTGTGGGGAGGTGCTGGTGTTGGTAAAAATGTAGAGGAGAAACTTTAGTAATTGTGGGATTTGGCAGAGCCAGGTGAGACTGCAGTAATTCCTGAAATTGGGAATAGGGGCTGGGCTTTCTAGAGCCAAACAGTGGAGGGGAGGGAGAAGTGCTTGGCAGTGAGTTCTGAACATGAGCTTTTCTAAAGACTGAAGGTGGGGTGGAAGTAAACCTGAATTCTTGGCTGCTGTGTGATTGGTTGGGTGGCAGAACTGGCACAGGGACAGTCCCTGGTGGGTAACAAGGGATGGAAGATTGAAGGTGTCTGTTGGAAATAACTGAAAGTTTCACATCCAGCAAATTTGAGTTGTAAAGAATTTGAGGGGTTGAGGTGGTAACCAGTAAAGCTCAATTTTTGTCAGTAAAGCTGAATATTTTGCCTGCACCAAGGGGACTGTGTTTTATTCAGTTGTTAACGTGCCACATGTGGACCAGCTTTGTAAAGACCAGCACTGAGCTTTAGCTGGTGTCTGCTGGGCTGCTCAGCTGTCCCAGGCTCCTTGGCCAGACAGGAGCCTCCCTCACCTTCACTCCCAAGGATTCCTCGGGAGGCTCAGGAGCTGTGGAGAGGGGACATGTAGAATTAAGGGAGAGGAGAGAAAAAGGCCAGGTACTTGGTGAGTACGGGGAGAGGAGGGTCGTGTGTCTGCAGAGGGATTTGGACACACTGGGCACAGGGAGAAGGGAGGAAAGAGGCTTCTGAACTTAGTTTTGTGGCTCATCAATCCCCTGTGTAGTAAGAAAGGCAGGAATGAGAGAAAAGAGGGATAAAAGTGTATTAATGCATGTGTTAGTGTCTCTTTAATGTGGCCAAGAGGTGTCTAAATTCTGGATTCTGCTTTAGTTTACAAACTTTGTGGGTTTGGATGGAGAGGGAAGTCAGTGCAAAATATAGAAATAATAATAATAAAAGAATTGCATACATGGTTTTCCAAAAGAAATGCTGGTTGTCCCCTACTGCCCAGGGACTGCCATGACCTTGTGTGTTGTGCAGCCTGGGTGAGTTTGGGGGTGCCCTTTTGCTGCTCCTCTGGGCTGTGGAGATACCTGGGCCCTATTCATGGTCAAATACATGAAAACAGCAAAAGTTTTCACTTGTGGGAGTGTGTGGAGTTGTTAAGTTCTATAAATAACTTCATCCATGTGCCAGTCTGTCTGCACTGCCAGTTATCCTGGTTCCATGTGCCCCTGGTTTGGATGAACGGAACCAGACTTCAGTTTGACTCATAGAATTATGGAATGGGTTGGGTTGGGAGGGACCTTAAAACTCACCCAGTCCCACCCCCTGCCATGGGCAGGGACACCTTCCACCAGCCCAGGTTGCTCCAAACCCTGTCCAACCTGGCCTTGGACACTTGCAGGGATGGGGCAGCCACAGCTTCTCTGGGCAACCTGTGCCAGGGCCTCCCCACCCTCACAGGGAGGAATTTCTTCCTAATATTCAACCTGTCGCTGCCCTCTGTCAGTGGAAGCCATTCCCTCTTGTCCTGTCACTGCAAGCCCTTGCCTAAAGTCCCTCTCCAGCTCTCCTGGGGCCCCTTTAGGCCCTGGAAGGGGCTCTCAGGTCTCTCCAAAACCTTCCCACCTCAAATTGCCTCTATTTTCACTAAAATCCAGCTTTCACTTTGGTGCTATTTTAAACTGTAGAACTAATTACTGGTGCTTTCAGGTTAATGATTCCTTCCAGTGGCTGCATTTGCCTTGGTAGCTGAAATGCTAAATTGTTTAATTTGTTTTATTAATTTCTAAAGAAACAGAATTAGTCTTGAAGGACAGAATCATGGGTAGGCTCACTCAGGCTGAAGCTCCCCTTAGTGGGAGTTTCCCAGGGGAGCTTTAACTGCCCTGATTTAACCACAGAGAGTTAAACACGTGTCTGACTGTGCTCAGTTCTGTTTCGAGTGAGGACAGGAATGGACACCCCGAGAGTGCAGCTCATCTTCTCTGAGGATAAGCAAACAAAATGCCTCTGAGGCTCCTGGGTGTGCTTGCCCTTCTCCATGAGTCCAGGAGTGGTAGTTCCACACTGAAATCCTGAACCTTCTTTAGCTGCCCGGGTTGTTTTCCTGGCAGGAATGGTGCAGCTTTGAAAATTCACATTACTTACCTGAACGAGCCAAACCTTTGCCAGCTGCTTTACAGACCTCTGTCAAAATTTGTTATTCTGCACTAAACCAGTGCTGGGTGTTTAAAATAAGAATCATGAACAGAGGCAGTGCACCTGGCCTGGTATAAAAATTCCTTGATTTGTGTGTTTCTTCACAATATTTGCCCCTGGGCTCCTGATATGAAGCTCAAGATTATTAAGCTTGCAGTCTGAGCCAGGGAAATAATAATGGAATTGAAAATTTCTGCTGAAACTGTGCAAATTTGTATTTTGAGGGCATTTTATTTTACTTTATTACATTCATGTTCCCTTTGCCCTTCTTGCTGGCAAAATTTGAAGGTCTTCCAGTTCCTTAAGGTTCTGCTCATGTGGAATTAAAGAAAGAAACAAAGTTTTGTCTTGATTGTGGGTTTGCATTTCTTAAATACTTGTAGTACAGTGCAAAACTCTTTAAGTGTTGCTTCCCTCTCTGTTCTCTCATAACCTCTGTGATTGTTGAAGGATAATGTTCATTTCATCCACACAAACCCCCTCGCAGTGCCCAGGGCTGAGGAGAAAACCACTTAGTGCTGAGCTTAATTTTTTTGCTGTTGTTTGGCAAGACTGGAAAGCTGTGCCCAAGTAAAGAGACTCTTGCCCTTTTCCTCGCTGCTCAAGGGCCATCTGTCATCTTGGGTTTTACCTGGAATCAGTCCTTTGCATAAACACAGGTCTCAGTATTTTGAGCATGCCAATAACTTCTTTTCTAAGCTGAATTTGAAGGGTTTCTGTGAAGTGAGTGTTCAGTTAAACTAAACCTCTGACAGTGATAATGTGGGATGTGACAGCTGGAATTCCTTGCTAACTTATCATTTGTTTGTTTGCAATGAACAGCCCGAATCACCCAAACCCGTGAAACACCAGGCAAGTGGTTTTCTTTAATGCTTTTAAAGTTATGTAGGAGAACTGATGTGTATTCTTCTATTTGCATTTATGATGTGGGAAGCCTTGGAGTGGTGTACAGCTAATAGTGAATTTAGTAAGTATTTAACTGGCTTTAGGAGAGTGGACTAGTGAGCAGCTTATGAGTTTCTCAGCATTGCAAAGGACTTGTCACCACTTTAAAGTGGTGTTACCCTGTCCTGAAGTGAGAGGTTCACCCTCTCTCTGGCCACCCTTCTCCAAAATACTGTGTGTATACTGGGTAATGTGCTGCTGAGAGAGTGCAGAACACTTTTTAAATATTAAACAAAGTGGTAAATAAGAGATGGATTAATGGAAGCTACAAAATCCTTTTGATTAACATACTGTTTTGTCTGAATATTTTTGTAGTGTTGCAGATAACTTGATAAAGGCTTTGATCTCAAGTGTCAAAGGCTTGGCATAACCAACATCTTCTGAAATCAAGTGTTTCCCTTGACTTTCTAGTACAAGTGGTGTGAGCAGTGTGGGATCTGAATTAATGTTTCCTCATTTGAGCTTCAGCTGCTCTTACTCCTCAGGTTGGCTGGAGCCCCTGTGCAGATAATTCTGCCTGTTCCCTCTGTCCCTGGGGCAGCAGCACTTGGTCTGTTCTATCCCACCTCCCTCTGTAAGAGTTTTAGTACTTCCAGTGCTCTGGAATTTACCTGAGAAGGAGCTTAAAGAGGAGGGTTAGGTGGTAGTTGAGGGCAAGACTGTGGAAAGAGATAAACAAACAATTGCTGCCATGTGTTGTGCAGGATAAATGCTCTGCTCTAACCCCAGCTGGTAAGTGATGCCTTTGTCCTGAGCACCAGCTTTTAAATAAAGCAGCAGCTTTGGCAGGGTGTAACCAAGGCTGCCCTGAGTTAGTTCAGCTGGTTGTGTTCTTCCCTTACATTTCTGAGAGCTGACTGGTGCAACATAAACTGTAGTGGAAAGGGAAATAGTAAAGGAACTTTCAAGTGAGTCTGGTATATTGGAAGCCAAAAGCAACCCCTGGACAGCTGTGATGCCTCTGGTAGTGTGTGTTAAACCTTGTTAAACCTCTGTAACCCAATCATGTGTCTGAGCCCGTGGTCTCATTTTCAGAATAAGTCACAGACATTCTTAGTATTTAACTTAATCTTCCCTCCTTGCAAACATCAGTCAATTCTAAGGGGTTTTACTGAAATATTTCTCAGTTCCAAAAATAGACGGAGCGGTGTTTAGCTTTAACCCTCCCTTTGCTTCAAGTGTCAGGGGTGACATGAACCGTTTGTTGGCAAACATTTGAACTGTGTCCGTGGAAAAATGCTAATCCAGAGCTGTTGATATTGCATAAACGGTGGAATCATTAACATCTCTGTTTCGATGTCATTCTGAACTCCAGAGTGGATCCCTGTTGTATGTGAGTAGCATGTGCCCTCCCCTGCCCCCCCAGGCTCCACTGCAAGACACTCACTGGATGCTGGTTTTTCTGAAACTGAGACAACAACCTGTCCTTGTCTTCATGTTGCCCTGCATGAACTGTTGCATGAGCTCACTCTTCCCACAGTGCTGCCACACTGCTTTTTCCAAGGTCTGCTGAGGTGCCCACGCAGGAGATAAGCCCGCAGGCCAAACTGGGACACGCCTTCCAAAACACTGAATGCTTCGAAAAGAGAGTTGTTTTGGGCTGTAAATCTGTCCATCTAGACGTGAAAAATGCCTTTTTCCACAGTGTGAGAGGTTTCACCCTGGTGTGAGGTTTGCTTTGCTTGGTGATGGCTGTGAGGAGTTGGTGGGTGCAGCACCGAGCCTGCGAGCGCGGCTCGTTCCCATGGTGTTCACCCACAGCTGAGGATCCAGCTGGGTGTTTCCATCAAATCCTCATTGTAAAAATGAGCTATTGAGACCTTTCTGCCTTCACTTGGAGAATTTGAATAAATTCTGCAGAAGTTGCTCTGCACAGCCCCAGTCCAGGCTGTGGCCTGCGGCTGCTTCCTCAGACACAGCGATGTCCATGGAGGAGTTGGTGTGGAGTCAGTTCACATTTTGCAACCACAAAGAATACTTTATTCAGGCTACTTTGTCTTTGCACATTATTGCAGGCAAATGTTTTAAAAGGCTTTACTCTCAACATTCAAATGTAGAGGAATCTTGTGTCTTTAATATTGTTACAGCACAGATTTTTGAATGACTGCAAGAATGAGAATTTTATCTCTACTGACCAATTTGTCTTTAAAAAAAAACCCTACAAGAGATAATAATCAGTAGCAAGTTAGATTGCTTTCCAATACGAACAGGCTTGAATTGAACAACTCAAACCTGGATCAGGATATTACAGTGCCCCTGACACTGTGCAGAGGTGTCAGCGTGTGAAGTGCCAGCAGCGCACGAACCTCCCTCGTGTCACAAATAACCTGTTTTCCTTGTCCCAAAAGATTATATATGTATATATATATTCTTCCAGAATAGCTGTAGAATTTGCCCTGTAAGCTGTGACCCCCCTGCTGCCTTTCCTGTGCACCCTGGGGTTTATCCCAGGCTGTGCACTGCAGGGTAAGGAGCTTCTCCCTTTTATCTTGGTGTGTTCGCAGCAGTAGCCTGTCGGGAGGGGGAAGTGGGAGGGATGGTGGGAAAATTCCCACTCTCTGATGTGTTTACATGGAAAACTTTGAGAATATCACCTGCAGACAGCACAGAGTGGGTATAACAGAGATCCAGTTTTATTCCAGCTGTGGGTTTTTTTCTAGTTTAAAAGTGCTCCTGAGAACAGTAACCTTGGCAGAGCTGACAGTGCACAGCCCCTGCAGCCTCAGCAGTGTTTAGTGTGCTCTGGGCTCACACTCACATTTATTCCTTCTTCAGTTACTGCAGAATTCCGAGAATTTGTGATCCCAAAGGGAATATATGTGGAAATAAGCAAGTTTTGAGCAGATAGCTTCAGGTCACATTAAAGAAGGAGCAGCCATTAATGTCAAGGAGGGCTTGAAATACATTTCGATATACAAATAAAAGCCTCTTTTAGGTGTGAACTAGTGAATTTTTAGAATTCCCTTCTAAGAATTGACCTTGTGTGGAAGCCTTAAGAGACTTAACGTTTCCTGTTCTTTGATGTTCAGTCTGGTGCCTTTATTCATCAAGGCTATAAATAATTGGAAAAAGCAGGTTTATGAACAAAACATCACATTTTGAGACTACATTCCAGACAGCTTCACTTTCTTTTTTTTTTTTCTTTTTTTGTTTTAAACCAACCTTCAGAGCAGGAAGACAGTATATTTTCCTGTGTACATTCATACCTCCTGGGCTCTTGGAAGCAGCACAGACTTTTTTTGTTCCCAGTCCTCCTTATGGACAGCAATTGTAAAAGCCATTGTGCAATTTCCTTAAGATAAGCACTTTGATTTCTAAATCCATTGGCTTGAACTTACAGAAACATTTTAAAAAAGCATTAAACATACTGAGCAATGTTGGTTGGATTGAGCAATTTGAAAGTGATGTTTGTATGTGGGGTTGCTCAGCTCTTCTGTGACATTCTGGCTTTGTGCTCAGGTGTGGTCAGGTCAGATGTTGCAGTGATATGAATTTCAGTCTGGTTGACTGAGGGGGGGAGGGTTTTCACTGATTTGAAAGTAAGTTTGAAAAGAGGTATTTGTAAGTTTAAAAACAGGTGTTCCAAAGTAGCTGTATTGCCAAGTCACTAAACATGAAGTTTAAGAATAATGCACTAAAATCTTCAAACAGTTAAATTAGTTTCTCCTCTAAAGCACTCAAGGTCTGTGCCTAATTTCATCAGCCCTAAATGTGAATTTTCTTTTCCATCTTCAATGACTGTCAACATCCATCAAGTCCTGTTTGGTCCCTGCTGTGTTTGTGTGTGTCTGTGTGTGTTCTAATAAACAAACCCAAACCAAAAAACCACCACCAAAGGCCCCGCACTGGATGGAGGAGCCTCAGCAGGTTTAGGAGTGAGGGGAAGGATGACACCCCCCTTGTGAAGGTGCTGTCACTGCCACAGCCAGGGGGAAATGACTGTCAGGAAGAGGCAGAATACAGGAATACCCTCAATTCCAGGTGCTCTGTGCTCATATCTGTTCCTTTTTCTGTTTGTGTGGTTTTTAGGGGGAGCTGGAGCGGCAGCTTCTTCAGGCCAATCCCATCCTGGAATCCTTCGGGAATGCAAAGACAGTGAAAAATGACAACTCCTCCCGCTTTGTGAGTAACTCCTGTTCTCTTTAGAGTCTGTAAATCTGGATTATGGAGAAATTACCTTTTTAGGAATTTATCTAAGTGGTATCCAAAGCTTTTTCTGTTCTCTTCCTCCATGAATTCAGGTTCTCTTACAGTGCCTTCTGCGATGTGTTGGGATTCTGAAGGCACATCCTCACTGGCTCTTGGCAAAACTTCATCCAGTTTTTAACTTCAACAATCCTTGAGATGACAGTTGTTTATAGTCTAACAAATACAGCTGTGCTCTAGAGCTGAGCTGTGACTTGTGTGCACAAATTCCTGCAGAATTGCTATAAAGTAGGAAAGACCGTGGCATCAGCTTGGACTTGGGTACAATCTGTAGCCTTCTGGTCAATAGCTGTGACTTTATCAATTGGTTTGTTTAAAGAGAACATGCTGAATTTCCAAAAAAAAGCACAGAACTTGCCCATAAAAACCTGTCTAAATTGACTGATTGACTGTAGGGAAGTCAAAAAGCCAGTGTGACCTATCCCAGGTGTCAGGCACTGCTGGAGCTGGTTGATGCTTTTGTTGGGTCAGTGCCTTCTGTTCACAGAGAGTTTTGGTGGCTGATAATCACTTCTGATGGGTTCCATTGTTTTAAAAATCATGGGGAATAAATAACTTTTTACCACTTCTTAGAACTTCCTTTCCTTTGAAGGGGAAAAAAAGCCATCTCCTGTTTCAGGAGGAAGATGTTTTCAGTACAACTTCAGAACTGTATAGGAGGTATTAAATCTTTTTTTTCTGGCGAGAACAACACTAAAATTTACAGAACAAATGAAAGATTTCTGGTCTGCCTTTGACATTTCAACAGTTGCTTGGATTTATAATGCATGAACTCAACTTCAGTGATAAGGACTCTGGAAAACTCCATGACTAAGTCCCTTAGCCTTTCCAGTCGGGAAGGGAGAGCAGAGTACTGTGGAAATTCAGCTTTGATAATTTTATAGCCACGTTATTTACAATATTGCTTGATGCTTATATAAGTTGGGTATAGAATTTATAATATGAATAGGTTTCACTGTACAATAATTCTATCTTGACTCCATCAAAGACTGTACTAATTTAATGAGGATGCTTTTCCCCCTAAAAGATGTCAGCATCTGGTTTGTGTTATTTTGAGGGCTGCATTGCCATCATGAACATAATCACTGCGATGGCTCCAGCCCTGTTTTTATAAAGGAGCAAGTATAATGCATTCCAGATGGTCTCATCTCATGCAGGAAAAAAAAAATAATCTTTTACAGCCATTTTAAAACCTGACTTAAAAAATATCTATCCTCCCACAAAGTGAGAAGTGCTGTTGTTCAGCCACACAGGCTTGACAGGCTTCACTGTGCAGCACGAGCCTGCCAGCCTGTCCCTGCTCACTGACAGCACAGACAGGGCTCAAATAAGGCTGGTGTCCAAGGAATTTCATTTTTCCCCCTTTTTTCTTCTACCAAGGGCAGCGTTTCAGGAAATAAAAATCTCTGGTTTGCATTGGATAGGACAGTGGCCTTGCTGGATTCACGTGGCAGAGCTAAATGCTTCCTTCTGATGTGATTTTTCCAAAGCCTGATGGTGGCAACAGAATTCAGCCCTTAGATGAGCACCACTGCAGTCTAACTGATAAATTAAAGATTTCATAGCAAGGTTTGCCAGTGCCAGCTAAAAGGATCTATTAATATTGTGCTTTTAAGAAGATTAACTAGATAAGTGATCTCTCTAGTACAGACTCCAGTGAGGCCTGAACTTTGAAGCAGGGAGCATGTGGGTCCCCTCTTCTGATGTGTAATGACTGCATTTCCTCTCAATTATTTTTGCTCATGGAACTGGTAACTTGACAGCAGAAATTAAATAACTTTTAAGAGTGTGAAACAGCGTAAAATGGTTCCAAATGATATCAGAAAAAGCCACTGACTAGACCTTCTGTAATGTTTCTTGTTTGTTTTCTCACGTGACAAGGCGAGTTCAAGGCAAGAAGGCTCTGGGTAAAAAGTCTGCTGCCATTGTTGCCATGCTGCCATGTGCATCATATATCTGGTCTACTGCCTGAATTTCAGTAAAATGTCATTTCATTCTTTGTGCCAGTTATAAATAGAACTTTCTCGAATTGTTCCTGAGCAAAAAAGTCTAAATGCTCCAGTTACAAACTGAGCTGAGGGTGTTCTGTATCTGCATCCTCACAAATCTGCGTTCAGTGCTGCTTCCTGACAGGCCATGCCTGGAAACAACCCTTGTTCCTTGGCACGGTGGTTTTAGTGCCAGTGGCTTAACAACCAAACTGGAACAGTAGGGAATAACCACTGGAGCTAATTTAAAGTGTTCCACCAGTTTTCTTGCAACTCAGAGACCCCACTTTGAGCTGGAGCTGCACAACCACAGTCCTGGAGCAGTGACTTTGCTCTGAGATTGAGTCAGGATAGGGCTGGTGGGGAGGTTGTGCCTTTCCCTGGATTCACTGAGGGGGCTGGGGGGAGAAACTTGGTCTTGTGCCCACAGATCTTGATCTGAATGGGCTTTATTAGGGCGGGGGGTTCTGGTAAGGAGTTGCAATAGCACAAATGAAGCAATTTGTTCAGCGTGGAAATGTGCCCCCAAAATAATACACTGACCAGGTTGGGCCATTCCTGTCATACAGGGACCCTACAAGCTTGGAGAGTAGAATATTTAATCAGGAAATCAGTAGCACACTCCCTGAGCTGAGTGGGTGCCAAACAGGAGTTCACCTGAACATGCTGATAGCACTAATCAAGTTGGAGATAAGGCAGGGTCGGGATCCAGGTTGTAAAAGCCCTTTCCAAAGGGCTCCATAAAAGTTATCAGTAGGTGGCTTTGTGGAGATACCATCAGAGGTGTTAGGGCAGGTGTTAGCAAACTTCTGTCGTGCTCCCTGATCTCCAGACCTGTCTGTGTGTGGATAGAGGACTGTGGAAATTGGGTGCAATGAAAATGGAGAGCCCAGTGTAGTCACTGGGAATTCCCACTGGTTTTTCACACAACCAGGGTAGTGCTGAACAGCTTCATGAGCACAAACTTGAAATTCAGTGATGGTGCAGATAAAATGGTCCAGCTCCAAGCCTGTTGTCCTGTTGGGAATGACAAATCAGATGGGGGAACTGATGTGGCTTAAAAATGATATAAAATATCTACTGGCAACCACCTGCTTTCCAAGAGCTGCTCTGTGGGTGGGAAGTGGCTCTTTATTTGAGATGTAGGTGTGAGAAATGGGTGTATTTCTTAGTTCTTTCTTTACCAACTGCTGGAGAAGAGAGGCCATAGAGAGAGCAGCCAGCCTGGTTTGGAATGGAAGGGGAGATGTGATGTGGTGGGCTGGGCAGCACCTGAGATTTGGGATTGCTGCAGCTGGAGCACCTTCAGGCACCAGTAAGTTTGCTATGGAAATGTGCACATGTAGAATCTCAGCATTTCTTCCAACCTCAGTGTGAGGAATTGAGCCTCATGTTCAGAGAAGTTTTTCCTAAATCTGGATTACAAATATATCTGGACTAGGAGTTCCTTAATCCTTAGTGTGTGTTTGTGTGCTCCATTGAAATGATGGCTGAGCACATGGATGGGCAGTGATTTCATTTGATCTTGGGAGATGCTTGATCCATGAATGCATTTGGATTATATTTTATATAGACAGCATTGTTTAATTAAAAAAAATAGTAATAATGAAAAAATCTTATTTTCTTTGCAGGGTAAATTCATCAGGATTAACTTTGATGTTACTGGTTACATTGTGGGGGCCAACATCGAGACATGTATCCTCCCTCATGCCACATCCTTGCAAAAATGCAAGTTTTCTGCTTTGTTTTGCTTTTAACCCTAGAATTCATTGGAATGCAGTGAAAGGACATTCCTCTGACAACACCCATCTCTTCCTTTGTTTCAAAGTAGCCGATCGAATGTCACAAATTCAGCGGCTCAGAAATCCTCCACTCCCCAACTCAGCGCTCCCAAACCTGCTGGATTTTCAGACTGGCCTTAAAAACAGGGTGTGCTAAAAAGGGAAACCATGTAAAATGTGCTTGCTCTGTGAACATTTCTGAAAATGCCCCAACGCCTTCCTAATCAGAAGCTGAGCCTCTGCATCGTGCCCAGAGCTCGGAAGCAGCCCCCAGCCTGGGAGGAGCTGATGCTCCTTATCAAGTGACAAAGCTGGGCCACCTTCTGCCTTCTTAGGCCTTCTAGACACCCATGTGGGTTCAATAACACAAGACCTACTATTGTAATTAATTAATTATAATTAATACCAAAGCCTGATTCAGTTTTAGCTCTGAGGTTCGTTCTTATTTGTGGTGGTGCAAGAACAAGTAAAAATACTTGCACTGAAAGCCCTTCTCTGAAGTTGTTTCCTTCATACTAAAAATGTGTGTGTAATTTTTAGTGTAGCCTGTTTTCTAGGGGAAAACAGGGTGGTCATAAAATGATGAAATTGGAAGTCTTAGTAAACAATATGAAGTGGGTATTGATCATAAACAATGCTGCAGTTAAACTTTTGTTCTGTTGCTGTATTTTAAACTGCTTCATCTGAAGTGCATTGAATGTTTGGAACTGTCACAAAGTATAATTTCCCAATAAGGCTGGGAAAGGTCTATAGTTATTCAAAATATGCTTCAGTGATAAATGTTTTCCTTCATTCACCACAGCACAGGAATGAAGGCAGCTTTTAGGAAAATTCAGATGAATTGTTTTGCCCAGAGCTTTGTGAAAACAGAAGGATTTAACTCCTAGGGAATTTTTTCTTCATCACAAGAACTCATCCTCACCAGTGACCTGTGTCATTTCAAATCCCTGTCCTGCATTTGCATTACAATATAGAATATCTAGAAGTAAAATAATTAAATAACATTGCAGCTAATTAGATTACCTGCTGCAGGAATTGCAGTTGGGAGCTGTTTAGAGACAGTGGTGATTGTGTGGAAAAATGCAGTGCTGGAGAAAAATGGCAAATGTGCTTCAGATGACAAAGTATCTTTGAGTTCAGCAGCTGCTGGGTTTTTGGTAGTAAAACTTCAGCTATGACCTTAATAAAAGAAGGATGGCAGCTCCTCCTCTCACCAAAACTGTGGCTAATCCATTCCAGACAACTGCACGGAGCAGGGAATTGCAGGGAAATGCAGGCAACGGGATGGGTGTGCTGAAATTCATGAGTTTGCTGAGATGAAAAGTGGGTTTCTACCAGTCTGAATTGGAAATCTCTCACTTGAAGTCACTAAAAGTTCATATTGGGCAAGGTCTGGTCATAGAATCCCAGAATGGTTTGGGGTGGAAGGGACCTTAAAGCTCACCCAGTCCCACCCCCTGCCATGGGCAGGGACACCTTCCACTAGCCCAGGTTGCTCCAAGCCCTGTCCAACCTGGCCTTGGACACTTGCAGGGATGGGGCAGCCACAGCTACTCTGGGCATTACTACTAAAGTTCTATTTGGTCTTAAAGTAATTCCATAGCCTGCTTTGGTACTTTTGTTTGCACTGGACGTTTTTAACCAAGAATTGCAGCTGATCCTTGACTCCAGTTATAATCCAGACTTGTTGGAAAAGTCTCGTGCTGTTCGTCAGGCCAAAGACGAGCGGACGTTTCACATCTTCTACCAACTGCTGGCTGGAGCAGGAGAACATCTCAAGTGTAAGTTGAGAGTCTCTTTTTGTAACCCTGTTGTCTGTCTGCTGTTTGTTATTTCAGTTTAACATGGTTGGGTTGGTCTCAGTTTTAAACAAAGAAGGAAAAGCCAGGTGGCTTTGGTTGGAAAGAACTCCTGTGCTTTATCGGATGTGCTGGGGAGCCACTCTGATAAATCAAGCAAATGTCTCCTCCATGCCAAAGCCCAGTTTGGGCAGTCTCTGGCTGGGAATCCCTGGATAGAACCTGCAGTGTTCCTGTCTGATAACCACCAACCCTGATCAGCAGTGGTAGCTGTACCTGCTCTGGGCTGTACCTTCAGCCTGGGGAGAAAAGCAACCATTTAACCAAAACACAGTGAAGCTCTGTGGCTTTCTGCAAGCCACTGCAGTGCTGTGGTGGTTATCTTGACTCTGGGTGGGTTTTTTCCCCCCCCTTGGTAACTGGGAATTTCTGTTGGGTTGTGATAACTGGAACTAATGAAGATACAGACTTCAGAGCATCGATCCACTCTTACTTCTCCTGTGTTAGATAAGCTGGTGTTTGGCATCCTTGATGTTGGTGATTATCAATCCTTAACTCCATTTCTGCTTGAGCCTGGTACCTTTCAGTAGAGATCCTCCTTTTGGGATATTCCAAATGGGGATTTGAGGTTATGGGAGATCTGAGTGGGGCAATGCTCTGTGCACAGAGATGCATTAAAGAGCTCGTGTAGGTTGCTACAGAAAGTCTGTGAATCTGCCTTCAGCTTGGAAGGCACACTTGTATTTTTAGGGTTTCAGGAGCTGCAGCTTGCAGCTACAAGCCACTACAGGCTTGTAGCCACATCTGAGGAATTGATTTCCTGAAGCTGAGTTTGGGCATTTAGAGAGAACAGAATTCCTTTATGTTATTTTTCTGTCTCTTCCTTCCCCCCAATACAGCTGACTTGCTGCTCGAAGGATTTAACAATTACAGATTTTTATCTAATGGCTACATCCCCATTCCTGGGCAACAAGACAAGGATAACTTCCAGGAGACAATGGAAGCCATGCATATCATGGGGTTTTCACACGACGAGATCCTGTGTAAGTTATTGAGCCCTTTGCATTTTCAGAGTGTACTTTTCTCTCTTACACACACAAACACACTTGCTAACTTTATGTCACCAAATTTAATGTTGCTTCAGTGTATTGAGAACCTGAAGAAAATATTTGCTTAACTTCAACTAGAGTTGAATTAAAGCCATTTGCCCAAAAAGCACAGTACAAACTGTATTTCCTTTTGGAGCTCCTGCTTTGAATTTGGAAGGAAAGCGACACAAGTAACAGAAGAAAAATTTGCCAAGCTGAGCTCTCTTCCATTAAACTTATGCACATGTCTTTTGTTAACACAGCAATGCTGAAAGTGGTGTCTTCAGTGCTGCAATTTGGAAATATTTCCTTTAAGAAGGAGAGAAATACCGATCAAGCCTCCATGCCAGAGAACACTGGTGAGTTGATCACGTCTGTGTGGCTTCCTCTGACTTGTGCTGGAGTTTTCTTCCTGCCATTTGTCCAGTGCATATCTTGAAAAACACGGAGCAGTCTGCTGAGCATCCCTGAGAGTGTTCTGTGCCAAAATGGGGCCAGGACTGGGGTGAGAGGAGCCAACAGGCAATCACTAAAACTCCCCTCTTCCATCCTCGCCCTGCAGACAAATATAAGTGTCTGTCAAGGGAATTGATGCTGTTTGTGTGGCTGCTAAGCTTTGAACACGTATTTCAGTTGTAATCTTGTTTATTGCTCTCTCCAAAGATTAAGCCCTAGGAAGGAGCCCATGCTTAAATCAGTTTGTTTGCTTTGGTTCTTGGCAGCAGTTTTGTTGCCAATGATAAGAGCCCTGGAGCCAAGCACAACTTCCAGGGTGCAATGGCAGAACACAGGAATGCTGTATTTAGAACAGGCTGATTTCTGGAGTGGCCTGGCAGCGTGGCTGGGATTGAATGTATCAGAGCCTGCAGTGCAATCACCATTTGAGGAGTATATATTTCTTCACACACACAAAAAAATAGCTGCTGAAGCACATCTGAGGTTTTTATTTAGCACTTCAGTGCCAGCCTTTTAACTGCTCTCATGGAAAGTCAACTTGGAGAACTTGGGAACCTGTTCATTCACAGGACCTGCTGCACGTGCACAACTCAGGTTCTTCTCTGTCTCCCTTTGGAATTGTCTCAAATTGCTGTGCATGGAGGTCCCTTGCAGTGTCCCAGATTGTTCTCATTTCTGAGGGCAGTGGCCTCCTGCCCAGGTGTGAGGTGAAGGTCAGGAGTTATTCACTTGAGATTTGGATGTTTGCTGTGAGGAAAAGAGGTTGGGTAAGGGATTAGTTTTTTGGGCTTTTCCTGCTGGCTTAGAGAACTCATCTGAGTCCTGCTCTGTGTAGAAAGTGTGATGTAGAAAGATACAGATGCTTCTTACTTCCTGACTGTCTTGGTTTTACTTGTATTACCATTGGTTTTTGGACATAAATTCTGAATTATAACACTGGCTATAAATATACTGATCCTGTTGGATGTTTATAGTACTGGATACAAAATGCTGAATTACAAAGCAAAGATGGGGAAAAGCTCAGGTCATAGTTAAAGCCTATTTCTGTCCTCTTGTATTTAAAAATTGGGATATGTGTTCTGTTATTGGGTCTTACTGAAGACACTGGGGGTAACTATCTCTCCCTTGTCACCTGTGTTGTCACCTCTCACTGTGAGGGGTTTCCCTGCATCCTCTGCAGAAATCAGTGTCCTGACAGGGATTCATCTTTTAGAGATGTCTGATATAGGTCAGGTTATTGTCTCCATGGATGGGAAGGAATTTGTGTGGGTAGTGGAGATGTGAACTGAGTCAAAGAATATGGAAAGCAAATTCTACCTTATAGATCATAGATGTAGATAAACAAATAGTGGTTTCAAGGACAGATACAAGAGAGGCAAGAAAGAAATAGAGCCTTTGTGTATTAAGAGGAGGGAGAAACTGTACTTAAAAAATCATTTCATGCTCACCAGATTTGGAAGAAACCTTTCTGCTGAGAGGGCAGAAGTTCATAAACAATCTCATAAAGCTCCTGTTCATCTGTGATTGGAGCTTTTCAGTATCTTGGCTTTGTAATAATTCAGAGAGTTATATCAAAAACCCAGTAGTAGTGAAATGAGTCAGGATAGTCAAGGCTTTGTCCAATTACACCTTTTCAAGGGCCCTTTCTCAGTTATAAACAAGGTGCCTCTGCCCATGGCAGGGGGTTGGAACTGGATGAGCTTTGTGGTCCCTTCAAACCCAAACCATCCTAAGATAAATGATGCTTTTTTTAAAGTGCAGGATGAGTGAAGCTGAAATAGTGTGACCCAGTCCTGCCCTTAAAAGTGACAGAGCTTGGACTTGAAAGTGGGTTAGTTCCCTTCAGGGGAACCTCAGAAATGCTGTCTCCAGCCCCCTTCAGTGGCTTAGCAGATGGGATTTTTAGTACTACATCTGCTATGGTTTATTGTTGTTATTCTTACCTAAACTACAGTTTATTACAGACTGGAAGGGTTGGGACAATAAATTCCACACCACTGGTTCATGAAAGGAGCTGAGTGTAGTTTTGAAGCACTTCAGGGGGGAAAAAATCCTCCTTCCTTAAACTGCAATATCCTTTATATAGTATCCATTATGCCACTGTACCAAGCTGATGCTCATGGCTGCTTAATATTTTCAAGGTCTTGGTTTGTTTTTAGGGTTTTTTTTCAAGATCCTGGTAGCACTTGCTACTTGATCCCTAAGACAGTAAGTTTTATCTGATATGCTGATGTATGTTTTTATCCTCAAAGCACAGAAATGCTTCTGTATGTAGCTAAGGTGAAAGGGCTCAGTTTGTGACACCCCCTGATTTCACTGATTGTGTGTCAGTTCGTGAACCCTTCTAATGAATGTGTGGCCAGTGAGAGAATCTCAATATTAAGAGCAAATAGTATGGTTTTAAAACTTAAAAAAAAAAATATAAGGCAGAGGGAGCTCTTATATACTGGTATGAAAGTACAGAATCTCAGAATCCCTGAGGCTGGAAAAGCCCTCCCAGCCCATGGAGTCCACCCTGTGCCCAATCCCCACCTTGTCCCCCAGCCCAGAGCTCTGAGTGCCACAGCCAGGCCTTCCTGGGACACCTCCAGGGGTGGGGACTCCAAACCTCCCTGGGCAACCCCTGCCAAGGCCTGACCACCCTTTCCAGGAAGAAATTCCTCCTGATGTCCAACCTGTCCCTCCCCTGGCACAACTTGAGGCCGTTCCCTCTCCTCCTGCCCCTTGTTCCCTGGGAGCAGAGCCCGACCCCCCCCGGCTCCCCCCTCCTGTCAGGGGGTTGCAGAGCCAGAAGGTCCCCCCTGAGCCTCCTTTTCTCCAGGCTGAGCCCCCCCAGCTCCCTCAGCTGCTCCTGGGGCTCCAACCCCTTCCCCAGCTCTGTTCCCTTCCCTGGACGCTCTGTAGCACCTACTGAAAAATTCTTATTTTCCAATCCTAATTTGCAAAAATAGTTTTTTCATTTTGACAGTAGAACAACAAGCTGTCAGGTTACAAGGGCTAAGCACTTACAGGGTACTGTGGAGAGCTTCCTGCTAAAGGGCAACACTTCCCCAGCCCTAAAAATACCTTTGGCGTCACATTCATTTTTAGAAATATGGAATCATAACCACCCAACTCTTGGGATGTGTGTTTAGAAAAAGGGGTTGATGCAACAGGAATGTGTAGGGATGGCGTGGGTAATGCACTATTTAAATAATAACACGACATCAGGAGAGTTCTTGCTGTTAAAGAAAGTGCACTGCTGCTGGTGTTGTTATTCTGTATAAAACACTCAGAATCACACACTGGGCTGGGTTGGAAGGGACCTTAAAGCTCATCCAGTCCCACCCCCTGCCATGGGCAGGGACACCTTCCACTAGCCCAGGTTGCTCCAAGCCCCGTCCAACCTGGCCTTGGACACTTCCAGGGATGGGGAGTCCTCAGCCTCTCTGGACAGTATTACAAACCTATGTTTTAAATAGTATAAGTGACATATTTTGACATTACACTGGACACCTGCCTGAATTGAAACATGTTTTAAGCACCCTTCAGTATGATGGCTTTGGTGTGTGATGTCCTCAGGCTGTACTTTTTCCTGGGGGTAAGAAAATGGGTGTTCCCTTGTAAAGTAACTAAATGGGTGCTTGTACCTGAGCTGTGGGCTGTTACATGACCTGCAATCCCATGAAATCCAGTGTTTTCCATGCTCCCCCAAGGAAATCCAGCTGTGTCCCTCTGGAGGGGTCCATCAGCCTTGGGGTGTGATGGGATCTGTCACAGGGCTCGTGTCCGGCTCCCTAGGCTGGGTTCAGTTTTACTCTGGCCCAGGACAGCCTCTGTCAGCAGCAGCTTTCCTGGGATCTCTGACTGCTGGAGAGGATTCCAGTGCTCCTTTTCATGTGCTCTTTGCTCTCCAGTTGCACAGAAACTGTGCCATCTGCTGGGAATGAACGTCATGGAGTTCACCCGGGCCATCCTGACTCCCCGCATCAAAGTGGGCAGGGACTATGTGCAGAAAGCCCAGACCAAAGAACAAGTAAGTTTTGGTGTTTTAAAGATGAAGGGAAACTGTGCCTCATCCTGATTAGCTCCTAACAAAGAAAATTGGGATGAAGTTTGTGCTGCCACTGACTCTGTTAAAGCTTTGCTGTCTTTATGGAATGTTCTTATATGGTAAAAATCAGTTGTAGAATAGAAGAAACCTTTCCCTTTCCTTGACCTTCTCCTGGTTTCATCCTTTGTATCACTGTTGTGACATTATCAAATACTCAGAGACCTTTTGTTTTTATGGAAGAGTTTAAAAAGACATTTTTCTTACCATTAATCAAACTACTTTACTGTTTCTGCTGCTTGTTTTCATTCCTCACTGGTATGAACTCCATCCAGCTTCTTCTTTTCCTTAGTTATTTGTGATAACATCCATGTCTGTGTTCTTTTGATGGCTTTTCCAGGGTAAATAAATTCTCCTGTTTGGATTTTCAGGCAGACTTTGCAGTGGAAGCTCTGGCAAAGGCCACCTACGAGCGCCTCTTCCGCTGGCTCGTCCACCGCATCAACAAAGCTTTGGACAGGACCAAACGTCAGGGAGCATCTTTTATTGGCATCCTGGATATTGCTGGATTTGAGATCTTTGAGGTACTTGGAAATCCTGCTAGTCAGGTTTTTCTTTTCCCTGGTAATGTGTGATCAGGACCCACTGCAGAGCCACTGAATGCAGCATGTTCCAAGGCTGCAGGAGGGATTTGTTTGGAGCATAAAAATGCTTTGACAGCCCAAAATGACAGTGCTAAAAAGTCATACTTCAGTCTAAATCCTTCTTTTATGTGTGGTGGTTGTTCCTACTATGCATTAGTTTAATTATATGTAGCAGGGAACATGAGAGATTCGTATAATTGTTTTCCAGTTTTCTTTCCGTTATATTTGAACTTTGCAGAGTTTTGGAGAATTTCCTTATAAAGTCAAATTTTTGACTCCCAGATATGTGATATCTTGTCACTGACTCATTCTTGCATACTGATATTATTCTTGTAGTTGAACTCCTTTGAGCAACTCTGCATTAACTACACCAATGAGAAGCTTCAGCAGTTATTTAACCACACCATGTTTATCCTGGAGCAAGAGGAATACCAGCGAGAGGGGATCGAGTGGAATTTCATTGATTTTGGACTGGATCTGCAGCCTTGCATTGACTTAATTGAAAGACCTGTAAGTTTGCACATGAATAGTGAGGTTGGAATGCTGAGTGTGTCTTTTACTGCCTGCAAATTAGATATTTCTCCCGGAGCTGTCATTAAAAGGGAATTAACCAGAATGCTCAAGTCCAAAGTCTAAAACACTGTGTATTATTAGCAAAAGGATTAATCCCTAGGGGATTTTGCCCTGATGTTAGTGTAGAACACTGAGCTCAAGATATGGAGCTGCTATTTTTATGCTTTTTTCCCTAGTACTAATGAAGTCATTAATCCTGTCACTGTCACTAAATTGTGCCATTGTGGTGTAGGAGCTTTGGGGCTCTGGTTGAAACCTTTTCAAGACTTGGGGTAATAAACTTTTTTAATTTGAAATCAATAGCAAAATTCCTGACATTTCCTTTTTTTCCCCCCACAAATCTGCCTTGCAAATGGAAAACAAGTCTTAAAAGTGGTTTTAGTCACTTTGCTTTTAACATACTCCCCTGGCTGCTCAGTTTGTGGAGGCTGAAGAGCCCTTCAAAGAGCAGGAGGAGCAGAGGGGGAGAACAAGGATTTTTACCCCAGAAAGTTTATTGTTCTTTGCCCCTCTGAACCTCAGACCTTTCAAATTCCCCCTGGGGCATTGCAGTGCCTCCTCCCTGCCTTTCTCTGTGTGTTCTGGAATACAGGTGAGCTGCCAGTGATGCTCTGCATCCTCGACAGCGAAAAGCCCATGAGCTGCATCCTCGTTTTCCTTTAGGAAAAGGGGAAATCTTGTCTGGGTTATCAGAGGTGTGTGGAACTTGAGAAAGTTCTGCCACCTTGGAAGGTGAAATCTCCTCCAAAAGCCTCAGGGGGACAAGTGTGGGTGCCTTCAGTGTGCACATGTTTAGGTGAACATCCTAAAATGCATCATTATTTGAAGAGCAAATCTCAGTACCTTCACAGTTGTTCTGTAAATGTGACACCAGGTAGTAGAAACATCTCCCTTCAGATGTGTGGACTTTGCTTTCCCTAGAAAGTTTTTAAGTACTGATCCTTAAAATTTAAGTATAAATCCCTACAACCCTTTTCCATTGCTTCCCTTTGTACATCAGTCTGTCTACTCTGAGGAAAGTAATCCTGACAAACAATTTTACAGCTGTAAAATACAGACATTGGTCGTTCCCTGCTTCATTTTAAGAAAATATAAACTTTCAGAGAGGGTGCTTAAATTCCATGGAGAGAGACAGGGTACAAAGCTGTGCTGGATCTGGGAATGCTGCTGGATACCCACCCACACTTGGCAGGGCAGGCTCAGAGGCTCCACGGGAGCATCCAGGGGCAGGGAGGGATCCTTGGCTGAGTTTATCTCCCATTAAAGCAGGACATTACCCTGGGAATGTGGATGAGCTACTCTCCCTGTCACAGAAATGTTGGGAAGGTGACTCTGGAGATCATCCACTGCACAGGCCCAGCTCAAAGCAAGGCTCTGGTCAGCACTGGATCAGGTCATGTCTGGCTCCACAGACATTGCAATGAATTTGTTTGAACCAGGCATAACATTTTTCTTGACCTGGGCTTCCCCACAGCTCCTTTATCTGAAATCAAATTTAATCAGTTTAGACTAATTTTATTGTGACATTCAGTGGTGTGTTGTAAATATTAAACTTTTAAATATGTATATAAAAATATTCACAGATTAAACCCAACTGCATTTCAGGCAAATCCTCCTGGTGTGTTGGCACTGCTGGATGAGGAATGCTGGTTCCCTAAAGCTACTGACAAGACATTTGTGGAAAAATTGGTCCAAGAGCAAGGAACTCATTCCAAGTTCCAAAAGCCAAGACAACTAAAGGACAAAGCAGACTTCTGCATTATTCACTATGCAGGGAAGGTAAGGGTTAAATGTTAAATTCTTGGTTAGAAATGTTGGTTTGGGGAAAGTGCTATGCAGTATAGCATATTACATATATATATATGCTTATATTATGCAGTATAGCTACCAAATTTAGAAATACTCTTGCCTTGTTTAATTTTCTTGAACATATTCAGGAAAGCTTTCATGGAACTTGTGTTACCAAATAGACAGAACTGAAAAATATGAATTAATATTAGATAAAGCAAATATTTTGGTTTCCTTTAACTTTTTTTGCCAGGTTTCACAGGTAGAGTTTTTTCCAGGACTCTGTTGAAAGGAATCTCTTACATATCTGGGTTGTCAAGTTGATGGTGGTGCTTGAAGCAGGGCTGTGTCAGTACCATCTTCACATTTATCTTCACAGAACATTTTCTTTTAGAGTTAAGCTGAGACCTTTTAATTTTTACTGTTGGTTCAGTCCTTAGTCTCCTGCTGCAAGGACAGAGCTCAGGTGCAGCTCCAGGAAATAACTGCAATTCCTGTACTTTGCAGGTCCTTCATGATAACCAGGGATTTTCATAAATGGTTAAAACTTAATCCTAATTTTTTACCTGACAGTGAAAGAATCAAGTTATGTGAATGATTCAGAGCTCTCCTTTAATTTTCACTTTAAGCACTGCTGGCTTGTTGTTACCTTTGTTCAGGTCAGTGCTGCCAACTAGACAGTTGTAGCAAAAAGTGAAATAAATTATACATTTTGTTGTATCAATATTTAAAACAGTTACTTAGAGATATTGCAGTGATCACTGTTCCTGCAGTTAATAGATTGCCTTTAAATAATCAAAGGAGAGTAAACCAGCTTGGTGTCTGGCTACTGGAAATAATTGTTCTAAAGAATGGTTGATTTCTGCCAAACTGAGTGGGCATTTTTGGAATACTGGCATTCCAGAGCTTCCTCTGACAGAAGGCATTTTGCAGTCTCTGGTCAGAATGTGTATTCCTTCAAAACCGGAATAATTTCCTGCAGGAAGTCCTGAGATAATGATCTGTTTTGGTTTTGGATGCTGAAAGTAGTTAAATGTGCCTTTCCTTCCAAAGCCTTTATCCAAAAATAGAAAACTTTTGGTTTGATTGAAGCAAAGCCATGCTAATCTGTGCAGAGGTTTTGGTGGAATTAGGGCATTTTAGGGCTCTCTTTTGGGTTGGAATAAAACCCATGTTGCTCTCATTGAGTTTTCAACTGCTGAGCTGTGGTTTAATTGGAAACTACAGGTTTGGTTCTTTTGAGATAAGAGCTTTGTTTTCCTTATAGAACAAAGTGTTTAAATATAACCACTATAGGGAAATTAATTTATTCTCTAGTGATTTAGACAAGTAAAATTAGGATCTATCCTAGAATTGGTTTTACATCTTCACAGTCAACCTTACACCACCAGGCTGCAAATGTACACCTGGCCATGAGTAAGCAAAAAGATTGCTGGATTTTTAAGAAAACACCCATTTACTCTTTCAAAAGAATAACAGCCTTCTGTGGTACTTTGAGCTGTTTGGAAGAGGCCAACTATGGACACCCAAGGTTGGTGTGGACAGGCAGGGTTGGACTCTGATCTTGGACGTCTTTTAATGGTTTATGAGCATTGAGAACAGGAGAAAAACACCACTATAGTGATCTGAAAACTGGTTTTGGTCCTGGCCAGTACAAACCTGCAGCTGTTTGTCCCTCTGACCCTGCAGGTGGACTACAAGGCAGATGAGTGGCTGATGAAGAACATGGACCCCCTGAACGACAACGTGGCCACACTCCTGCACCAGTCGTCAGACAAGTTCGTTGCTGAGCTCTGGAAGGATGGTGAGAGATCATGCTCTGAGCACGTGTTGGGAGTGATTTAACCTTGCTGGATGAGTTTGAATTTTTTGTGCCTCCTCCCCCTCCACCCTCTCCATTGTAAATATCGACAGCATTTTCTCTCTTATTTAGTGCCACAAGTACGACAAGGAAGTTGGGTCGCCCCTCTGGTCCCTTGCACATGTACCATTTCTGAGTAGCTGCTTCTCATGTTCATTATTTGAACTGATATTCACTTATTACTTGTTACTCTGGGTCGAATTTCGTGTGGAATCTTGTCCAAACTCTTGGTTGGGACTTGCTGCAGTAGAGTCCTAAATGTGAACAGCTGGAGTGGTTCTTCCTGTTAATAAAATATTGTCTTATGTGAGCACCAGCACAGTTGTTTCATGTGCAGTGGTGGAAATCCACATCTCCTAAAATAAATTCCATTAACAGCCATAGCAGTGCTGAGATATTACATTTTAAAATCAAATGCAGTATATTCCTGTTTTAACTGTGCACTGCTGCTCAGCCAGTTTACCTGCATATCACCTGAAAGTGTTTATCAATACTTTTACCAAAATACTCCAAGAAGCAGAAATAGCCAAATAAATACTTAGCAGGGACTTTTCTAGTTTTAGCATCACAGTATGTTAATTAGAGTGTATTTACATGTCACAGTATATAAATCCTGTAGTTTGTTATTTGAGGAGGAAATGAAGCTTGTGATAAAGATGGTGCTGTAGGTTAATACTGAGTTTCCTTCTTACTTGCCTCAGTCACAGAGAGCAGCTTTAATGAATAGATAAAGAACTTTTTGGTTGGGCATCTGCATCTGCTCCTTTCTTTTTGAGTACCCACACAAGTGTCTTGGTCCAGATATTCAAAACCTGCTTCCACAGATAATTGAAATGTGCATGGAATATGTTGTGGCCTAATTGCTTTTGTAGCAGTTAAGTCTATTTGCAATTGATGAACCTGTTGTTTTTACTAACTGAAGTGTCTTGTGTATCTGCTCTTCTGTCTTTCTGTTTCTGCTGTTTCTCTGCCTTAGAGATTCAGAATATTCAGAGAGCCTGTTTCTATGACAATATTACTGGTCTTCATGAGCCACCAGGTGAATGGATATAAAACAGTAGGCCTACTAAAGGCAGGGCTGGTTGTATCTACAGGAAAATCCATTTTTGCTCGTAGGCTTGCATGAACTTCTCATTTCATGCTGGATTTAGGTCAAACCCCCACAGGCCAGCAGTCCCTGAGTGCTCCTGTCCGGCTGCTGCTGCAAACACACATAGCATCTCCAGTTATGCATTGCAGATGACAAGGTTTGTTGCTTCCTAGTTCCATGAGGAGATGTAGAATTGCTTCTTAAGTGACAATTCTGGTGGCTCCAAGCATTTGGGAGAATGCATAAGCTTTGTAACACTTATCGAGCTTCTTTCTGCAGTCCAACATTGACAAAACTCTGCAATGTTCTAGAACGTGGCTGTGTGCTTTTGGGAGGAGAGCTGAAGAATGTGTTGAAGTATCAGAATGAGTGCTGCAGTTGTAGTGGGGGTAGTAAGTGAAATAAAACTTCTTCCAGACTTGTTGGAATTGTTCTTTTGTTTAAAAACCTCTTAATTTTAATATTCCCCGTTGTATAAACAGCACGTGTTTTGTGAGGTATTGAGAAATCAACAAACCCACTTGCTTGGAATGTCTTTGAATACACTTTCAATATTTTATTCAACCTCCTCATCCTCCTTGTATTCCTCTCCCCAGGTTTAGAAATATTGAAGGTTGTGCCTTCAGACTTTCAGCCTTTACTTGGGTTTATTTTCCACTACTCCTGGTACATCCCATCCCTGAGGAGGCTCATGGTGTTCCTAAAGTAATTCCTGGAGGGCTCAGTTTCGGATGATGGTCCAGTCCTGCAGTTCAGGACTGCTTTTAAACTGTAGGGAAAGCTTAGATTTAATAATCCTGGTGGAAATAGAAATCACCCTCTTCCACCTCGAGCACAGAGGGGAACAAAACAAAAATGCACAAGTATCAGATCTCTTTACCAAATGTAAAAAGTACCTCCCAAACCAAAGCTGGGGGTTTCCAGTCCTTAGTGGGGCTGGTGGGGGCAGGTTCCTAATATTCACAAGCTGTTGTGTTCATCTGTGGGACTGATTCCCATGAATTTCTGTCCCATGTCTGATTTAGAGCAGAATTCTGCTTCAGAGTAAAAATTTGGGATATGATTTATGAACACCTTGCCACCTACTTATTTTTCTAACTTTAATAAACTGCAGATTCTTGTGTTCAAAACCATGTGGAGGAGCTGGGCTCTGCTCTGTACTCCAGGCAAGACCTACAACTGATTACTCAAACTTGTTGCCCTGTGTTTTTCTGCTTTTAATTTTCTTTTTTATTTTAATAGACTTTTGAAAACCAGTTGAGTACAAGGAGGAAATAAAATAGTGTCACTTACTTGTCAGATACAAAACTAATTCTGGTAGCAAAGCATAACTGCCTCTGCTTTGGTTTAAATGAGAAAATAACTTCACAAAATTGAAGCTTTAGCCTACAAATAGTTGCTTGTTTCTGGCTGGCCAGTTTGGATTTCATTGGGAACCCACATATTTTGGGTGTTTGTTCAGTATTAAGAAGCACCAGCAATAATTATTAATGGTGTTAAGCCACCTCTTGTATTTTTTAGTGAACTGTTTACATAATTCTTGACATGCACGTGGAATCACCTTCGTGTTTTTGGCCTTAAGGTTTTAATGTTGGCAGTCAGATTTCAAATCTGTGCTTCTGAAGAATAAACTGTAGGGATCCTTACCCAAAATGTTCAAAAAATCAAAGAAAAATCTCCATTGTGATGCTTTATGGCAGCTTTGAAGTGCTTTGGTGTGGAGTGTTCCTGGTTTGAAACTTGTTTTTTGTCTAGGGATTTCTTTGTAGTTGTAATAAAATGGAAAGAATTCTTCAAAATAGCAGCCTAGCAGAAGTCTGCCAGATACTTTTTTCCTTCATCACTGAAATAACACTATTTCAAATTCTTCTGTAAATTTTTATGAAAACACATTTGAATACTCAATGAAACTCAGATTTAATCTATATAATTGTCATAAGTGACTCTTCACTTGAAGCAAATATACACAGATGTGTCATTCCAAATGTTCAACCCAGAAATATTTCGCTTTGTAAGAATTCCAATAATTGCCAGTTTCCAGGCAGCTTTTTTTTTATCTCTATAAAGCCGATTTAAAACAAAGAAAACAGCTTTACTGGTCATGTAGAACTGCAAGTAAAGAGCTGGATATTTCAGTCTGTACCTAACTAAAGCTACACTCTTCTGCTGGATAAGTTTGTGGCTTTTGGTCCCAAAGCTTGTGCACAGTGTCCCCCGTCCCTGCCTTGCCTTCCGACGGCACCTCTGTCATTGTCCCGCAAAGCTTCCGCTGCTGCACTGTTGCTCCTCCTCCTGCCTCCCTTTGCTCCTGGCACGGATCAGAGCCCACTGACCTCTGTTCTCCCGTCCTTCCCAGTGGATCGCATCGTGGGGCTGGACCAGGTCACCGGGATCACGGAGACGGCCTTTGGCTCCGCGTACAAGACCAAGAAGGGCATGTTCCGCACCGTGGGGCAGCTCTACAAGGAGTCCCTCACCAAGCTCATGGCCACGCTGCGCAACACCAACCCCAACTTTGTGCGCTGCATCATCCCCAACCACGAGAAGAGGGTATGGGCTGCACACCCCTCCCCTGAGCCCTGCTCTTCACCAGCCTTCACCTGCCTCCCTCCGGGTGGGACTCTGGGAAGGGTGGAAGGAGAAGGAGTCTGGGCCTTCCTCTTGCAATCAGAATCCACAGATCTCACACTGATAAATGGTGTTCCTTGCTTGTATTGGCCTTTTTAGCCACCAGCGTGCTTGTAACAAATGTGGGTAGAGCCCTTCCCAAATCTTCGTTTGCGAAGCCCGGCCATGATGAGTTCCCTGCACATCCCCTGATTTAGACTGTTGTCTTTGTGGAGAGTAGCTTGAAAAACAAAGTACTGAGTTTGTTTGGGAGGTGTAGGAGCCCAGGCTTGTGCTATGAGCTCATCAAAGGGGTTTGACTTCAAAAATGAGGCCTTGAGTTGGGCCAATCCAATAATTAATATGTAATAATTTATATAATAAAATAAGTCAAAGGTTGGACTTGATGATCTCAGAGGTCTTTTCCAACCTAGTTGATTCTGGGATTCTGTGTGATAATCCACTGTCTCCCAGGAGGCACTGGGGTGGCTCTATTTACTATGTACAACTTGCCAGTGGTTGAAGACAAACTCAGTGGGTGGAGGCACAGGGTCAATGGCAAGACAGATCCCCACATATACATCCTCTAAATGTAAATATCTGATGCTTAAGGAGACTTCAAAGATATTTTCTGCTAAATCTTCACAAAAAACGTATCACAGAATCCCAGAGTGTGCTGAGCTGGAAGGGACCCACAAGGATCATCCAGTCCAACTCCTGGCCCTGCACAGGCCCATCCCCAAGAGTCACTCCCTGTGCCCCAGAGGATCAGCCAAACCCTCCTGGAGCTCTGGCAGCCTTGGGGCTGTGCCCACTGCCCTGGGGAGCCTGGGCAGTGCCCAACCAGCCTCTGGGGGAAGAACTTTTGTCTAATCTCCAACCAGTTCCAGAGCAGAATAAAAGATAACGTTCACTTGGATACAAGTCAGGTGGCAAATACCACTTGCTAGCCTTGTTCCTATTATGTGCATAACATCTCTCAGTAAATAACCTGTAAAATGCTTGTGCCTTGTAGGAAGTTCTTATTTCAGAAGCTTGTGTACTAAATGTTCATTATTGACAAACAGCAGTTTTCATAACATATGGAACTTGTGAACACTGAGTTGCAACCCAGTTCATTCCATCAGAGTGTTAGTGGTTAAATTAGAGTAGATGTCCAAATATTCTTGTCGAGTGATGTTGTGGTACTGTCTGCTTTCCTCTAGGGTGGTGCTCTGGAGTTATCCATTTATCTTGATGAACAAAAATAGGAACAAGTTGGATGTCGGGTGTCAGGCTTTTGTTACCCCAAGTGTGTCAAATAGCTTGTCCAGCTTCCACCTGGCCTGACTCTGCAGCTCTGAGCAGTACTAAAAGTTAGGAGTTAGTTTTTCACTAATACCAATTGAAAGACTAAAACTCAGCTTGTTTTGTTTTGTCCAGGCTGGAAAACTGGATCCACATCTGGTTCTAGATCAGCTCCGGTGCAACGGTGTTTTGGAAGGAATAAGGATCTGTCGACAAGGATTTCCAAACAGGATAGTGTTCCAGGAATTCAGACAGAGGTAACAGCAGAAACAGTCTTTTTGTTCTTAGGAGCTAAAGTTCCTTGTTAAATAACTGAAGAAACCCCACACCCCTCCCTCCTCCCCCAACCCTACTCAGAGAAAATCAAAACCCATGTGAGAGGTCGAACTTGAAGCAGTTAAATACTCCAAGTTTGTTTTAAAGACAGTAGGGGAAGGGGAAACAACCTGATGGAAAAACTTCCTGGAGAAATTCCTTAACCATGCACTTGTCACTATAGCCTTATGCTATACATTTATATTTTAAATAATACAGCTTCTTGTTGAATGTAAAAGTGCTTTTTCACTTGCCTTAAAGGTATGAGATCCTCACTCCCAATGCAATTCCAAAAGGTTTCATGGATGGTAAGCAAGCCTGTGAGCGTATGGTAAGTGTTTATACCTAAATGTTGGCAAAACACTGAAAAGTTGTAACAAAAATTGCCCTTCTCTTGGTGTAACAACAATGTGCTCACCTGTCCATTTAGATCAGAGCCTTGGAGCTGGACCCCAACTTATACAGAATTGGCCAGAGCAAGATCTTCTTCCGAGCTGGTGTCTTGGCACACTTGGAAGAAGAGAGAGATCTGAAGATCACAGACATCATCATCTTCTTCCAGGCAGTGTGCAGAGGGTACCTGGCCAGGAAGTACGTGTGCTCTTGTGGTTGGATCTTCTTTTGGGTCTCCTGAGCCTCTCTGATAGGGAGCTGTGCATCAAAACTTCCATTTCAAGAGAGATTTTTTTAGTGCCTTGCTTGATAAGCTGTAGCTGTATCCAGGATATTAGTCAGTTTTTACCTAATAAGAATTTGCACCTTCATTCCTTGATATCTCCTTTCCTCACTCATGGGACACGTGCAGCTCTTTACAGTGGCTGCAAAGAAAGTCTCTCTTCCTGTTCCACTGGAGGTTCCAAGAAATACTCTGGAAAGCGGCTTTTTTGAAATCAAAGTGTTAAATCCATCCTGATTTAGTCTTTTTTAAGAAAAAAGCCTGTTAAAAGTAAGAATAAATAGCATTTGTAATTGTTTTTCTGCAATGGTGATTCCAGCTCTTGCTCTGACTCTTCATAGGAGCGAGAACTCAAATCAGTGTAATCACTGAAACTTATAAATAAGCCTCTTCATGGTCTGCAAGTTTTCTAGAGTTGGGTAACCTAAAAATTAAAAGCATGGACATGTGATCAGCTGCATTTAACACAAACTTTTTGCTCTGCCTATCTTTCAGGGCATTTGCAAAGAAACAGCAGCAGCTGAGTGCACTGAAAATCCTGCAGAGGAATTGTGCTGCATATTTAAAGCTCAGGCACTGGCAGTGGTGGAGAGTCTTCACGAAGGTTCCTGATGTTCTCTTCTGTTATATTCACCTATAAATAGGTGAGTGCAGCTTCTCACTTGTTCTTTTCAAATCTTTGCAGGTGAAGCCTCTTCTTCAGGTCACTCGTCAAGAAGAAGAACTTCAAGCCAAGGATGAGGAGCTCATGAAGGTGAAAGAAAAACAGACAAAAGTGGAGGCAGAACTTGAAGAAATGGAAAGGAAACATCAACAGGTTGGTGTCTAAGATCAGCATTTGATATCTAGGACGTGAGTTATCCCATGGAACCATGTTGGGAGACACTGGGGAGCAAAAGCACTGAGAATCAGGAGAGCTGAGTCCTTTCACAGTCACCAGGAATATGGAATAGGAAGATACAGCATGAGCTGTTCCTGCAGGGGTGCAGTTTAAACATCATGTTTCCCAGTTTACAGGAGAACTTCAGTAACAGTGTCAGTCTGTGCATGGGCTGGGTAAGGAGTGGGGAAACAGTTATGACAACTGGACAAAGCTGATGGTCTTGTATGATGGGGTTACAGTGTTGGTGGAGAAGGGAAGAGCACCTGATGTCACCTACCTGGGCCTGTGCAAAGCACTTGGCATGTCCAGCATGACATCCTTGTCTCTAAACTGGACACTCACTGGATAAGGAATGGGCTGGATGGTGGCACCCAAAGAGTTGCAGTCAACAGGTTGATGTTCAAGTGGAGGCCAGTGACAAGTTGTATCCTCAGGGGTGGGGATTGGGACTGGCAAGAAGTCCTGTGTTCCATGGCACTGCTCTGCCACTGCAGGCTGAGTGCAAGGAACAGTCCAGGAAATGGGCACTTCCCTCATCTTTTTGCTGCTGGTAGAACAGGGAAGGTGGAGGAGGTGCAGAGGGATTTGTTCCTTAAACTGGGGAATGTTGCTGTAGCCCCACTGCCACAACTGGTGTCTTCTGAACTGCAGCTAAAATCCCATCTCACAGTCTTTGGTTTGGGATGTTGACCAGGGAGTCAAAAATTGGAGCAGAACTTGGCCTTTAAGAAACTTTGTAGTTATCATATGTATAATCTCTCACAAGAGATTTGGAAGTGCAATTTTTAAAGTTTTACTTCATTTGTGTACGTTTGCAGCTTCTAGAAGAGAAGAACATTCTTGCAGAGCAGCTCCAGGCTGAGACAGAGCTCTTTGCAGAAGCTGAGGAGATGAGAGCTCGCTTGGCTGCCAAAAAACAAGAGTTGGAAGAAATTCTCCATGATTTGGAGTCCAGGGTTGAGGAAGAAGAGGAAAGAAACCAAATACTGCAGAATGAGAAAAAGAAAATGCAGGGTCATATTCAGGTATGGTTCTCAGGAGCTGGAAATGGGAAAGGGCAGTTAAGGATGGGGAAGCTCCCTCAGCACCTTCACAGCATGGAGGAATTTGCTCCTTAGTGGAATAACTGAATTTTTAAATTCTCTCCCTGTGTTCAGTTTGATGAGCTTCATGTGTCTCTAGATATATGAGGGTGAGGAGAGAAAGAAAAGTCAGGATGCCCTGTTGGTATTTAAAGGAGAAATTCTTTAAAGAAGAATTCTTTTAAGAATTAAATTCTTTAAAGATCTTTAAAGACAGCAAATGCTTCTGAGAGGGAAGGAACCAGGAATAACCAGACTGACCAGATGATGTCACTTGTGAGAGAAATGTTCCTTTTTGACTGAAATCCAATGAATATCATGAAGAATATTCCTCATTTGACTTTTACAAAACTGCAGACAATGTTCTCTCCTCCAAATTACTTGGTTGGGTTTTTTTGTGAAAATCATATTATTTAGAGGCTTCCTGTTGAATGACAGGGTCCCTGAAAAAGGGAGTACCTGAGAACTTACCTGTCTCTCAAAATAATTGTCATTAATTAAATTTTTTTAATTTTATAATTGGAATCAAACAGGTGAAAGACTGTTGAAATGAGTGTGTGTTTCCTAGACAGCACATTTCAGCCAAAGCTGAAATACAGAGCACAAAAAATTCCATGTGTATCACATGCCCCTTAATTTCATTCCCAGATCATCAATGCTGTAAATGGATCTAACAAAGCAAATGTGGGTTTAGTGTGTGGTAGGGCAGGTGGCTTTTTAAAATAATTCATCTTTTTCACTAAGTTAAAAAAAAAAAAGTTCCCACATGGATGACCTGGAAAATGCACAGATGCAGTTGCCTTTTCTTCCCAGGACCTGGAGGAACAGCTCGATGAGGAGGAGGGAGCTCGACAGAAGCTGCAGCTTGAAAAAGTGACAGCTGAGGCAAAGATCAAAAAGATGGAGGAAGAGATCCTACTGCTGGAGGACCAAAATTCCAAATTTTTGAAGGTGAGACCAGTGTGCCTGGTGGAGATACTGCACCCAGGGAATAGTGGTGCCAGGTGACAGCTCTCAGTTGGAGCCTGCTGTTACATTATCTGTAAAATATGCACCTGAAGACTTGTGGACACTGGAGATTCATTTGAACTGACATTCCCAAGGGAATTATTTGTCATGCACTCTTTCCAGTTTCATGATTCTTCCAAATCCAAGAGCTGGAAACTATCATAGCTACTGTTTGTCTTTGCAAACAGGTTTCCAAATGCTGTCCTAAAACCAGGCCTCCCGGGTGTTAAATTCCAAGTCTCTCTTGGAAAACAAATGTTCGTGTTTCTAAACAATTCCACTCAGTCCTTAATATTGATAATCACTTGAAATGAAATCTCTATGTGCTGTGAGAGACCTCTCTGTGGGTTTTGTACATTCAGTTCTTTGCATTGCTCAGGGCCTCTTCAGGTGGTGTTTTACAAGTTGTTCTTCCCCTTCCTCCCAACCAGGAGAAGAAGCTGATGGAGGATCGAATTGCTGAATGTTCTTCTCAGCTGGCTGAAGAAGAAGAAAAGGCCAAAAACTTGGCCAAACTCAAGAACAAGCAGGAGATGATGATCACTGATTTGGAAGGTTGGTTCTGACTGGCCATTGTGCAGGGAGGGGATGGATCCCTTGGGACAGTGTCTGCAGTGTCTGCTCTGCTCTGGGAAGCAAAGCCTTATCTGGAGATACTTCAGAGCTGTTATTTGGAGCTAATTCTTGAAGGAAATTTGTGTCTCTTGCAAGACATGTTGCATCTGGCTGCTCAGTCTTTCTCCTGTTGAACTCCTCAGGTTTTTGTTTTTGAGAATCCATTTCATTTATAGACAAATTTAGAAATTCCCCTTGTTCCCTGCATCCATCAGTGCCAAGGTAAAAAACATCTTGGGAAGTTGCTTCACTTTTCTACACCAACATCAGAGCCATGTGTTTCTGTAAGAAGGGCAGCAGGATTCCTTAGACTTCCCATATTTTATTTTTTTTTTATAAGCAATTCTCCATTGTTTTGCTTTTCTTAATGCTTTATCTGCACCATATTTCTATATATTATTTATTTTATCATGCTTTATTTTTATTGAGCACCCTAGCCTAGTGGAAGGTGTCCCTGCCCATGGTAGGAGTTTGGGACAAGATGAGCTTTAAGGTCCCTTGCAACTCAAACCATTCTGTGAAGAGTTCCATTTCTTCATCCATTTATTTCTTATTGTTTTGCCTGTGTTGTCACAGGCTAAACCTGCCCCATATGTAACCTTTCCTCATTTTATATTGTTTCTTTTTTAAATTGCTTATTATTGTAAATAGATATTTTGCAACATTAATGAGCTGCCAAGTCAAAGTTGCAAAATATAAAGCAAAGTTGCTCTCTGTGCCCTAATTTGGAAATAGTTTTTGCACTTTGTGTGTTATGGCCTGTCTTGCTACATATTTTAAAGCTGATGTACTTATGGAAGAATAGCAAAGCCTTATCAGTATAGGAAAGTATTGAACTAATAGGGGTAGTAAGTGATTGATGTACCTTGTCTTTAACAGTTGTATTCAGAGACCTGAGGATGGGTCTAAGTAAGCTTTACTCACTGGAAAATAATGCTGGAGTAGCTGTGTGCTTAAATCAGGACTAGAGACCTGACAGATGTGTTTGGTTATTGTGCCATTCCAAGACTGATGACCTTAGAAATGGAAATTAAAGCTTAAAGCATGCAATTTCTTGGCTAGTAAAGCACAGTAAAATGATATTTACACTTGGAGATGATTCAAGAAGCCATTAAGGTCTCTCTGCTGGAGTCTTGGCACTGCTAGACACTGATATTTGGGGGAAAAAAATTAATTCAGTTTGCTAGGAACTTTCTCAGTTACAAAATTGGGTCTTGTGACACTGCTCTAACTGTCACTGACCAGGAACAAAATGTAAAAACAGAGGGAAAAGTGCTCTTTTTTTGGAACGAGAAACTGTTTGGAGAAAAGCAGTGTTACTTTAGGGTGTTTGGAAAATCCCAAATAGCCCTGGGTGGCTGTAGGAGGTGATTCTTGACCATGATCCTGATCCAGCAGCAGGCTTAGGAAGGGCATGAGAGAAATACCTGCACTGGGGATCCACAAAGTGTCAAACAAGTGTAATAACTCCAGTTTATGCCAATGCATTTAGAATTATTTTAATGCTCTGCTAAGCAAAACCTTCCTGGGGCTTAAATCTGTTCCATCCCTGCTCGTTAGGTAACTGTGGACAATTCAGGCAGGAATTGTCTTGATCAGACACCAGGCAGGTCAGCTAAATGTGTTTGGTGGCTGTGGCACTTGGGTTTTCACAAGGAATTCCTCAGGGCAGGAGTGTCTTGGCTACACAAGGAAGTTACTGGGGGGAAGCTCCCTGGGTTGCAGAGTCTTGCTAAATATCCCTGGGATGTGAATTAGTGGCACAGACACTTGGAAAAATGGTTTATCCACGTTTTCTTTAAGCTGTAGTATTTTCCAGAAGACCTTTTGGAGTCTGGCCTAGCCCTTCCAGAGCCATACAAGCCATCATTTCTTTCCAGCCCATAGTTTATCTTCATTTTTGAATGTTGATGTCTGTGATTATCTGGCCTGACAGCTGCTCTGTTAGATCCTGCTCCTTTCCTACCAGGATGAGGTTATGTTTCTGTTCCCTTAGCTCAAACTTTTTTTTGTCCATTCACAGACTTTTCCTTGACTTTCTGACTAAATCACACAGTTCTCCTTTGCTGTTTCATTTTTCCCAGCCTGGAGAAAGAATTGAGACAGCATAAATTAAACTTCCCACCCTCCCTGCCACCCCATGGCCCTGCCCCCAAAGCTTCTGAGGGTGACAAGAGAAAAAATTATTTATCAATATCATTCTTTGCTTCCTCAGAGCGCTTAAAAAAGGAGGAGAAGACCCGCCAGGAATTAGAAAAAGCTAAAAGAAAACTGGATGGTGAAACAACAGACCTGCAGGACCAAATAGCTGAGCTGCAAGCCCAGATTGAGGAGCTGAAGATCCAGCTGGCCAAGAAAGAGGAGGAGCTGCAGGCTGCTCTGGCCAGGTTGTGCTTTAAACCAAAATTTGCTTGGCTGCACTTTGGAGCTGGGAATGTTGGGACATAGACCAGTTCTCATGTGTGCTGGAGCACCTCTAGGCACCTGTGCTGTGTGTAGACATGGCAAAATAAAGGAATTCAGTGCTCTCTCAGCATCTTGCTCTGCAGGGCTGCAAAAAAAACCCAGAAGTTTCACCAGGGTGAAGTAGTTTTTGGGCTCTGGAAGCTTTTTAGTCTCACACAATTCAGCCTCAGGAGGGGTAAAACAGGTAGTTCTTAGTGGGTTTTCCTTAATGGAGTTCTGTCAGAGATTAGCAGGACAGGCTTGGTCTGGATTTCTGGGGTAGTCCTGCAGTCACATGTTATGATATGAGCTAAACATCCTTTTTGTTCTTTTTAAGTAGGCAGTTTTGTGGGAAGAGAAAATTGTACAGATGGAACATTTTTGGGACAGTGTTGAGATCTACAAAATTGGAATATTTGAATGTAAAGTAAAGCTTGATCATTCTGAGAATGCATCTGTAACCTGCAGCACTGTGCTTGAGAGTAACAGTGGGATTTTATCTATAATATCTGTTATCTATCCCTGGAAGTGTCCAAGGCCAGGTTGGACAGGGCTTGGAGCAACCTGGTCTAGTGGAAGGTGTCCCTGCCCATGGAGGGGGTGCAGTGGAGTTTGATGATCTTTAACGTCCCTTAACCCAAATCATTCTGGGATTTTTTAGAAGGTCTGTTTTAGTCTAATGGAAAATTTAAGTTCTCATTTATGTAGATAATTTAAATAGATTGTTCTGAGAGTAGATGAAATACCATTAATTGTTGTGCCACTGTTTACCAGGGGTGATGAAGAAGCAGTTCAGAAGAACAATGCACTGAAAGTGATAAGAGAGTTGCAGGCCCAAATTGCAGAACTGCAGGAGGACCTGGAGTCTGAGAAGGCCTCACGCAACAAGGCAGAAAAGCAGAAAAGAGATTTAAGTGAAGAGTTGGAGGCTTTAAAAACTGAACTGGAAGATACTTTGGATACCACTGCAGCACAGCAGGAGCTGAGGTAGGAGCACGTGTCTGTGTAAGAAGGCACCACTGAAATTCATCTTTAAAAAAAGACTGAAATGCTGATTTTTTGCTAACCCTTGGTGCTTCCTCTAGGACAAAACGTGAGCAGGAGGTGGCTGAACTGAAGAAAGCAATTGAAGAGGAAACCAAAAACCATGAAGCACAGATCCAGGAGATCAGGCAGAGGCATGCCACTGCCCTGGAAGAGCTCTCTGAGCAACTGGAACAGGCCAAAAGGGTGAGAAGAAAAGGAATTTTCTGCTTCAGGACTTTTTATAAAAGAACCAAAGGTGGTGTGGTCCCTTCCATGATACCTGCAGAGCTGAGTTGTCTTCTAAACATGCATCACAATTGCACCTGGATGAGATTTATCATGCTGGTTTGACAATATTGCAACTATCAGACAGTCTTGGCACCCGTGGATCACACAGCTCCTACTCATGGAGCTTCAGTGTCTTGTTCAGAAGTACAGTTATTCCAACTCTGCCAAAAAAAGAAGTGTCTAGTTTGTGAAATTATAGTTTGGGTCATTCACAAATGTATGTGGACAGTTCATATCCTGTAATAATATTTTTTATGTTGGGAATACTTCACAAGCTTCATTAGTATTTTGAACTGAGAAATGTAGCAGTTAAACTTGGATTTTCACCAGCTTTATTCACCTGAAGATCTCATGCATGCTCATTATTCATTAAATATTCTCAATGAGAGCATAAAAAAATGGAGAAATACCCTGCAATCTGCACAAAGGGTCCTGTGACAAGATGATGTCAGTTCTGGGGGTATAGTAAGAATCACACTTAAACATCCCATATGCCAATTATTACTTTTTAGAAAAGGTTTTTGACAAATGTCAGTGCAGTGCTGAGAAGTTCTTTGTTCTGCACTTCCAGGCTGCTCTGCCTACTCAAATCAGGGCAGCTTTGGTTCATATCTTCCCTTTTATTTCTGTGAGATGAGCCATGCTGAGCTGGTAATGGGCACATTCCTTCCCACTTACAGTGCTGCTAAAACAGTCATTTTACAGCACTCAAATCCCATCTTGTGTCTCCTGGTCCTCGCTGGTACCTGTGATGTGTGAGAGCAGAATAACTTGCATTAACTCATCTTTGGCTGACACAGAGAGAATGTTTCATGGCAGCATTTTAAACACTCCCTCTGCTTACAACTTGCTGAGCACTTAATTTATCTTTGAACTTGTAAACCTGAGTTGCAGAACAGTTTTTAGCAGGAAATAGTCACCTGTAACAAAGGATTGAATCTCTTTTGTCTTTTCTAGTTCAAAGCAAACCTCGAAAAAAACAAGCAAGGCCTCGAGTCTGACAACAAGGAGCTGGCCTGTGAAGTGAAGGTGCTGCAGCAGGTCAAGGCAGAGTCTGAACACAAGAGGAAGAAACTTGATGCTCAGGTCCAAGAGCTGACTGCAAAGGTCACAGAAGGGGAAAGGCTCAGGGTGGAGCTGGCAGAGAAGGCAAACAAGCTGCAGGTAAGGAAGTCCTAAACTGCTGCAAAGCAGGCAAGAAGCTAAAAGCTGTAACCATGTGCAGAAATGGCCTGTAGGGGACATGGGAGGTCACCTCAGTCACGGACTTGAGGTGCCTCAAAGTGGTGATGTGCCTCAGGTGGAGAGAGTTGGACAACTCTGATGTCAATGCTGAACTTTCTGGGCTATGTGAGAGTTGAAATGGCTTTTGAATGACTTCCATCCTGGAGAGCAAGTCCTGTGGGAAGCCCAGCTGCTGACAGCTTGCCTGCAAGTTTTTTGCTTGTGGAATTGAGTAGATTGAGCTGAGCTTTTCCATCAGTATAACCAAAAATGTACTGATCGATGGTGGCCACAAGTTTGCTTTTGTGCTTCAAAGTTGGGAGCTTGGCAGGTTGGGATTGCAAGTACAGGCCCAGTTTCTTGGGAAATGGAGAAAACAGGCAAAATTGAGCCATGGCTGACATTTAAACCACAGCAATGTGTACTTTAGGTAAATCCAGCTAAAGTACTTCAAAAGCAGAATGGCCCAGTTCTCTTTGGAGGAGGGTTTCAGGCTGTCTCTCACTGTATGTAAAAGTAGCATAGCCTAAAATACTAAGACTTGGCACCTGGCAGTAACCTTTTCTCTTGCAGTGATGTTTTAAACCCAGCTGCCACCCTGGTAATCCCTGGATTAATGATTTCATAAAATATATGGTCCTAGAATTAAAAACAGCATTGAAGTATGAATGCAGGTATCAGAATGTGCTGTGCTAAGTAGCTGAACCTAATAAGATAAGTCTTGTTTTGTTGGAGCACTTCAGTTCAAGACTGACATTCAACTTGAAGTTTCTAGCCAGACTTCAATATTTTTAGCTGGTTATCCCTCTGTTTTGGGATCTGCTGTTGTCTTGCCATGCCTGGAATTTGTTGAGGTTTTGTGTTCTGCATTTCCAGCTCCCAGTGGGCTTTGAGTCAGTGCTCACTGTTACCTTTCCACTGCTTGCTTTGCAGAATGAGCTGGATAATGTCTCCAGTCTCCTGGAGGAAGCAGAGAAGAAAGGCATTAAGTTTGCCAAGGATGCTGCCAGTTTGGAGTCTCAGCTTCAGGATACCCAGGTGTGTGTTCAGCAAAGCTTGAACTTGGCACTGGAGCTTTGTTCCTCAGGGAAATGCTGCCTGCTAACAGAAAATACATTTTCATTCCTGGTTTGGAAAGTCCCGTGGGTAGAAGCTGCATTTCCTGTTAAGTGAAGTGAAATGTGATGTATAATGATGGCTCAGCTACATGTGCAACCAATTTTTCATTACCTGAGCCTCACTCCCTGATAGCTGGTAGCCTTTCAATTTCTCTTTTATATCTAAGTCTGTGTGGGAGACAAGAAACAAATAAAAAACCCCTTTCCAAGTAGAATGTTAAAGTCAATAATATTCTTGGGGTATATGGAAGACTTGAGGAACAATACCCTGGGTCTTATACAGGGTAGAAGTTCTTACTGTTTAAGTTCAAACTGTCAGGTTTTGGTTCTGAATTTTAAAATTCAGCTTTCTGCAGGTATTTATCACTTCTGTATACTCTGTTTTCCCTGTATAAAAGTGGCCACTTAACTACAAAACTCCTGAATACTGTTAATCACAATTGGAGAGGTTTACAAGGAGCAGGATGGGGGACAGGGGATGGGATGGTGGTTACACCTTCCATTAGTTTTTGCTGTGGCAGAAGTTTCCACTGCCACATTACAGCAGCCTGTAAGCTGATCTTTATATTTAAACAATGCAGAAAAACTTGGAAGCGTGGTGCCATTGCAGGGTTTGTTGCTATATATTCTTCCCAGGTGTTTTAAAACAGGTGCTCTATATGCTTGTCTGAAAGAAGAAAAATATATTTTGAAGGTGCTTTCTGTGCTCGTCCCTTTAAAGACAGAAAAATTAATTTATAGCACAGCCCCTGGCATGGATTCCCTGGTCAGAAATATGCTTTATAAAGGTTTCAGTGTGCCCCAAATGAATGATCAGTGTCTTTTTGAAAACCCAAATTACAGATGTCATCATAAGCTTGTCCTTGTACCAAAATCTGTGAGAAAAATAATCAAACCTGAAACTCTCCATCTGCAATCCTGGAGGTTTCAAGTGCCAGCTCCTGCCACAGTGAACAGGCTGAACTCTGACTGTGCCTGTGTTACAGGAGCTGCTTCAGGAGGAAACCCGCCAGAAACTCAACCTCAGCAGCAGGATAAGGCAGCTGGAAGAGGAGAAGAACAACCTGCAAGAGCAGCAGGAAGAGGAAGAGGAGGCCAGAAAGAACTTGGAGAAACAGATGCTGGCCTTGCAGTCACAGGTGAGCTGCTGTGAGAGGCAGGACTTGTGTCAGGCCTGCACACCCCAGGTGAGATGAATTGGGGTCCCACACCTTCAGGAAACACGTCATGTAACTCACACACGTGCCAGACCACATTTGGGAATAAAATATCCCGTGGTCTTTCTCCATTGCAGTAACGAGTACAATGACCTGCAGTGGGCAGGACTTTGCCCTGCTCCCAGTTTTTGTGTTCCTTCAGATTCCAATGACATCTGTTCCTGGTTTTGCACTTTGGACCCCGTACCTTTCTCTCCCTGTTGTGATGCTCTGAGGGACATTCCTTTCTTGTATTAAATTTCAGTTGGCCGATGCCAAGAAAAAGGTAGACGATGACTTGGGAACCATTGAAGGCTTGGAGGAAACCAAGAAGAAGTTGTTGAAGGACGTGGAGTCCTTAAGCCAGCGCCTGGAGGAGAAGGCACTGGCTTATGACAAACTGGAGAAGACAAAGAACCGCTTGCAGCAAGAGCTGGATGACTTGATGGTGGATCTGGATCATCAACGCCAGATCGTCTCTAACCTGGAGAAAAAGCAGAAGAAGTTTGATCAGGTACTGCAGTTCCCTGCCATCTTGCTGCTTTCCATGATTTTTAAATGGCATCTTGTTTTTATTGTCACTAAGCCTTGTATAAAGAAGGGTCTGACTGCTGTGGTTATTGATAAATCTTTGGTGAGCAGTTGGCCTTTGTTAAGAGTAACTTGTCACTTCCAGTTTCAGTGAGCTAAACACCATCTTTGAGACTTGTTAGATCCAGTAATAAGCTCTTCCTGTACAAAAAGGAAATTATATTGGAACAAAGCCTTACAAGTATTATTATAATCCCTTAAGATAGACTAAGAAAGGATCTGAAGACTGAAAGATGGAAATAATATGAAACTTATTTAGTCTCGATTAGTAGCTTGCTCTCCTCCTCTCATCCCAGAGTAGCTGTAGCTGTTTTCTTACTGGCACTTAGATCAAGACTGAGAGACTAGACAGCTTCTGGAGGCCAGTTAAACTTAGAGCATTAACCACTCATTGAATGAAACACCTGAGGCAGGAAGGACCTGATTACAGAGCTTAAGAGATGGATTAATTGTTTCTTCTGTTCAGATGCTGGCAGAAGAAAAGAACATTTCTGCCAGATATGCAGAGGAAAGGGATCGTGCTGAGGCAGAAGCGAGGGAGAAGGAAACCAAAGCACTGTCTCTGGCTCGGGCCTTGGAGGAAGCCCTGGAAGCCAAGGAAGAGTTTGAAAGACAGAACAAGCAGCTGCGTGCAGATATGGAAGATTTAATGAGCTCTAAAGATGATGTGGGCAAAAATGTGAGTATGTTTGCACACCCTGTTCTGTTATAAACCTGGGAACAACACGGGAAAATTCCCGTTTTGGGGCTGGGGAGGTGTGTGTGACACAAGGATAGTCATTCCAAAGGCGACTTATGACCCAAAATGCTGAGGAATTAATGCTCAGAGTAAGGGGGTGATCCTTATTAGCATCAGGCCTCTTCAGAAGTTGTATTCTCACCCTCTGCATGAAGGATTCCAAATGTGAGCTTTACACTTTTGGATAAATGGAGGTGGGACTGTGGCCAAATGTAAGTGGTTACATGTTGCCGCTGTCAGAGATGGAGGGGCAGCCACTTCATAATTTTCATATTGGTGGGGGTATTTTTTCATATGTTAGTGAGGGATAATGAGGATTTCTGTTACCTTTGGTCAAGCTGAGTTCCAGGCCATGGTTGAATCAAAGGCAGGACAGAACTGACCCTTCAGTGTCCTCCCTCCTCCACCCGCTGAGGCAGCAAAGGCCGCCTGACCTTCGCTGAGGGCCTTTGCTGCCCTCCCCCTGTTACAGCCCCACAGCACTGTCTCCTCCAGGAACCAGATTTACACTTGTAACAGGCCTGTTACACCTGGGTAAGGGGAGTGAGTCTGCACTGAGACAGCACTGGGTGTGAGTGAGGCCTCTGCTTCACCCCAGGCACCGTTCAGTGGTTCAGCCTTGCTTGGTGGTGCAGGCTGGGCTCAGGTGCAAGTGGCTCAGGTCAGGTTCCTGCTCCACCAGCCTCATCAGGTCTGCACAGCAAGCCTGGACACTGCCCACGGTGGCTGGTGGCACCTGCACTGGGTTTAAGGGCTTGCCTGGCTTACTTTTATTCACTCCTCTTTCTGCAGCACTGCACAGTTCACCTGCACAGATGTGTCTTGGGTTCTCTAATACCTCTGCCTGTTCTGATTCATTGCCCAACCTAGAACATCACAAAATACACTGCACTGAGTTCATCCAGTTCTGCTGTTAGAAATTGCTGATTTGAGGTACCTGAAGAAGAGTGTCTGACCAGTGTTTGTCACTTAGGTCCATGAGCTGGAGAAGTCAAAGAGAACCTTGGAGCAACAGGTGGAAGAGATGAGGACTCAGCTTGAGGAACTGGAAGATGAACTGCAGGCCACAGAAGATGCCAAGCTGCGTTTGGAGGTGAACATGCAGGCTATGAAAGCCCAGTTTGACAGAGATCTGCAAGCCAGAGATGAACAGAATGAAGAGAAGAAGAGGATGCTGGTGAAACAAGTACGTCTGTTTTACTGTGCTTCGTGGTCAGAAGGGGGTGAGGGTCTTTTGCCAAAGCTCTGTGCCTTCTGTGCTACCAGAAGAATAAAACTCTTTGCTTAAAGATTCCACCCTTTAAGAAATCCCAAGCCCTGATCTTAACAAACCATAGAATAGTTCTTGCTGAGGGTTGGCCACTCTTTGTGTCAGGCTGCTGCTGGTGGCCTCCAAAACCACTCCCCAGGCAGGCAGAGGTTTGGCTGTTGCTGTCTGGGTGTGTTTCAAGGACAAGGGTATGTTACTTACACTTTCAAGCCAGTCCTCTCATGTCCAGGAACAAATACATGGATGCTGAGATAGATTCAGGAACTGTAATTAAGTGAACAGTTTCCTAAATGAAAATTGTGGCAGAGCTTCCAGGTTTGCTAGACTTGAGAATTCTAATAACACAGAGCAGGCCAGAAGAGACTCAAGAAATTACTTTAGAATGTCATGGTTGTAGGAGAAGATAGTTCTAGATTAACATTAAGTGTTGAGGAATAAAACACACAATATTTCAAGAAAACAAAAATATACAGTTACTGAGAATCACCAATAGAGGGGTATAAACATTGCCTGGAGAGGTTTTGAAGTTCACTGCAATGCACAATTGCTTTTATCCTGCACTGGACAAGAGCTCCTGACCCTGCACAAGGAGGGAGATTGCCTTCAAACCAAAATATATTCTTTCATGTTGGTAACCTGTTTTATTTTTGTATAGATTTGGTTCAGTCTGTGTTCACTTGCTGCCTACACTCACTTTTGTTATGTTTTGGGAAAAGTTGTTGGTGTATAAATGCCAGTAGCACAACTGTTCAAAGGGAATGGTTTTATTGTTTTCTTGAGAAAATGAGGTGATTTTACATTTTATTTTCCATCAGAATTAGTAGCATCTGCCCTAGAGCCACCCCTAATGGTGGGTGGGTGTTCTGGGCAAGGGACTGGAATGGAAATACTTCAGGTGCTGAGTTTTACCTTTCGTTTTCCACTTGGCCACTTCAGACCTCTCTCCTTCCAATTTGGGGATTTGGTCTTGCCATCTGCAGTGCCTTCCATGGCCTTTTCCCGTGGAGTGGTGTTAACCCTGCTCTGTCCAGGCCCTTTGGAGTCCCCAGCCCCTGGTTGAGGGTTGTTTGCTCCTGCAGGACTGAGCCTGTTCCCTGCCTTGGTCCCACAGGTGCGGGAGCTGGAGGCGGAGCTGGAGGACGAGCGGAAGCAGCGGGCGCTGGCTGTGGCTGCCAAGAAGAAAATGGAGATGGACCTGAAGGACCTGGAAGGGCAGATAGAGGCTGCAAACAAGGCTCGGGATGAAGCCATCAAACAGCTGAGGAAGCTCCAGGTGGGCACATTGGATAATGGAGCTGTTTCTTGTCCTGGGACACGGCCCAGGGTGTTGCTTTTCATTCAGTGCATCTGGAGCTTGAAGGCAAAACGAGGATCAGACTCCACTGATGTGTCAAATGGTATCTGGCCTGGACTTATCCCCTGCTCAAAACTCCTCTCATCCTTTTATAGAATCCTGGAATGGTTTGGATTGGAAGCTCATCTTGTTCCAAAGCCCTCTGCCACAGGCAGAAACACTTTTGACATCCCTGGAAATGTCCAAGGCCAGGTTGGACGGGGCTTGGAGCAACCTGGGCTAGTGGAAGGTGTCCCTGCCCATGGCAGGGGGTGGGACTGGATGGGCTTTGAGGTCCATTCCACCCCAGGCCATTCTAAGATTCCACTCTGATTCTGTGAAATGAGGTGAAGTCTTAAGAATGTAATATTTCTGGCAAGGAATTGAGGGATGGAAAGTTGAGAAAATGAAGTTTTCCTGTGACGTAAGAACTGGAAATGCATTCAAGTGGAATGAAGCCACTTTGAGAGGAAGGCCTTATATCTTGAAGGCTAAAATGCTTCAGAGCTGCTAACAGATGTTGTGATTGTCCTAGTGCAGCTTTTCCTTACCCTGCTTTCCAACTGCAGGCTCAGATGAAGGACTACCAGCGGGAGCTGGAGGAGGCCCGTGCATCCAGGGATGAGATCTTTGCCCAGTCCAAAGAGAGTGAAAAGAAACTCAAGGGTCTTGAAGCAGAAATACTCCAACTCCAAGAGGTGAGCTCGAAATCCAAGGGATTTGTTTTTCTTGCTAGATCAGAGACTAGAAAAAGTAAAAATCAATCCAGTGAATTGAACAGAGAAATGGGCCAGGAGAACTCTCTTGTTCTCCTTGCTCCAAGTCATCAGTGAAGTCCTTACAGCTTTGTAGGAATCATTTTAGGAGACTGGACTGAAAAGTTGTGGTAGCAGGAAAACTTTCCTACTGCTTAAACACAGTTCTCTACAATTTGGCAGGTGTTTCTGAGAGTCTCTGAAAGATGCAGTGCACAGTGTCAGGACTGGAACTGATTACTGGAAATTAAAAGTTATTATTGGAATTATATAAAGCCCAAAAAATCTCTCTAGTATCTCAGCGGACCATTAGAGTATGTGGAGGTTTATCCCTCTGCCCTCTCTGGTCCTCATCCCTTTCTCTCACAGCCATGTTTGCCCTCATTATTGGCAATTCTGCAGAGCTTCAGGTCTTGTTACATCTCTCTGATCTCCCCATTTCTCTCCCTGGTCTGCCACAAGGTCAGACATCAGCAGGGTTGCCTTGGGCCTCTCTTTTATCTGAATTAACTACAGGTCAAAGCTTGAAGTAGTTGCCCAGATTCACTACACTGTCATTGGGGTCTATTTGAGACAACCCACCACTGACTGGAGCTTCTCCAGGTGGACTTTGTGGCCTTCAGACAATCAGTCAGGCATTTAATTGTCCTTCTTAGCAAATGCTTGGGTGTTTCTGCCACTTGATGCAGATTTATAATATGAGGTTCACTGCTGTTTATACTGTTGTGCTGAAGCTTTTTGGTTTTTACTCTTTCCTTGTATTCTTGCTGTGTGCTCTGTAAGATCCTAAACCATTTGTTACCTTAGTGCCCCCTTTACACTGAATGGGTCTGTTAGAGCATTGCCAGGGTGGTTTTTCCTGCTGCTGAGGGCTTGAATCTGATCTTCAAAGATTTTTTTCCTTTGCTGTGTATGGGGAACATTTCAGGGATGGGGAGAAGTAACTGCACTGCAGTCAGATGGCAGTGGGAGGCTTGGAATGTCAAGCTGCTGTATCCTGACTTCCGCAGCTGTTGCTTCTGCTTATCCATTAAAATCCCTCAGGGATATCCCACTTCACAGCATCTCCTGGAAGTTATTATAAGGCTGAATGGTTTGCAGAAGATTTGAGATTCCTGAGGCTGTAATGGATGTTTTGCTAACCCTTCCCAGGAGTTTGCTGCGTCGGAGCGAGCCCGTCGCCACGCGGAGCAGGAGCGGGACGAGCTGGCGGACGAGATTGCGAACAGCGCTTCGGGAAAGTGAGTCAGCAACTGCAGAGCTGCAGGAACAGCAGCCCTGCTCTGGGGCTCACAAATGCTGTGCTGCCAGGCTGCAGGATAAAAACTCCTCGTTGTGATGAAGAGAGTTACTGACACAGTTGCTTCTCCTGATGATTTGTTTCTAAAGTATCAGAAGCGAGGGGAACCCTCAGAGCAGCCCCCGGCTTCCTCAGGAGGGACAACACTGAGCTCTGCTCACTGTGACCAGGGACAGCAGCCAGGGAATGGCTGGAGCTGTGTCAGGGCAGGCTCAGGTTGGATCTCAGGCAAAGGTTCTTCCCCCAGAGGCTGGTTGGGCACTGCCCAGGCTCCCCAGGGCAGTGGGCACAGCCCCAAGGCTGCCAGAGCTCCAGGAGGGTTCGGACAACGCTCTCAGGGACAGGGTGGGATTGTTGGGGTGTCTGTGCAGGGCCAGGGGTTGAACTGGATGATCCTTGTGGGTCCTTCCAACTCAGGAGATTCCATGACTCTAAATAAAGTACCCAGTAGCTCTGTTGGCTCTGAACACGTGCTGACCCCACTCCCCTCTCCAGGTCAGCGCTGCTGGACGAGAAGCGCCGGCTGGAAGCTCGGATTGCTCAGCTGGAGGAGGAGCTGGAGGAGGAGCAGAGCAACATGGAGCTGCTCAATGAGCGCTTCCGAAAGACCACGCTGCAGGTGCCCCTGGGGTGGCAGTCTGGGTTGGGTGGGCAGCTCAGGGGAGGCTCTGGGTGGCCCTGAGTGACCCCGTGTTCCCCTGGAAGGTGGACACGCTCAACTCGGAGCTGGCCGGGGAGCGCAGCGCCGCCCAGAAGAGCGAGAACGCCCGGCAGCAGCTGGAGAGGCAGAACAAGGAGCTGAAGGCCAAGCTGCAGGAACTGGAGGGCTCTGTGAAGTCCAAATTCAAGGCAACAATTTCCACCCTGGAAGCCAAGATTGCACAGCTCGAAGAACAGCTTGAGCAGGAAGCCAAGTAAGGGATAAAATCTGGTTTACCTGTGTCAGTGGAATGCCTGAAACTCCCACGCCCGAACTTTGTGTAGGACTGAGATGTGAACTCAGAGCACAGGTTTATTGTCTGGAAACTGCTGCTTAGGGGACACCCCTTAACAAGGCAGCTGTAAAGTAACTGGGCTTGAAAGTTTCAGAATCAGTTTGCTTCCTAACAGCTGAATGAACTCTGGGACATGTTGGCTGATGTCCCAGGAGCCACAAGGTGCTGCAGAAGTTACTTGAGACGAGATGAAATGTCCCTTTGAGACCCCTGGTCTCTTGGTTAGAGGAACAGCTTAGGTGGGACAGTTTGAGTTGAGCTGAATCCTGTGCTCTCCAGAAATCTTTCTGCAGGGAATTATCCATCCTTGCAATCCTGGTTCTCAAAATTAATTTTTTTTAGCTGGCTACTCCCCAAATCTGCAGGTGGGGCTGTCCTACCACCACCTGTGTTCTTTCTGTGCTCTGGGCTCTGCAGCAGAACCATGTTAGTGGTTAGCATAACTTTAAAGTTCCTTTGTCCAATGTCCTTGTGAAGGCACCCTCTGAGCCCTCTTTCCATGCTCACATCACTCCAGGACTAAGGCTTTGTGCTCTGAGAGCTGCAGGAGTAATGGGTACAAATTAAAAGGGGAAATTTAGGAGAGATATTAAGAAGAAATGTTTTACTGTGAGGGTGGGGAGGCCCTGGCACAGGTTGCCCAGAGAAGCTGTGGCTGCCCCATCCCTGGAAGTATTCAAAGCCAAGTTGGATAAGGCCTTGAGGAACCTGGTCTAGTGGAAAGTGTCCCTGCCCGTGGCAGAGGGTCTTGGGTTTAAATGATCTTTATAGTCCATTCTAACTCCTTAACATTCTACAATCCCAGCCAGTCCCTGGCACAGCACTGAGTCCCTCCCACTGCTGGTGCCAGGCAGGTTCTGAGGACTCTGGTACCAGTTACACAACAAGAGCCTTCAGGAGGAACAGAACTTGTATTCCCAGCCTTCAAGTACTGGCACAAATGATGGCTTTTGGTTATTCCAGGGAAAGAGCAGCTGCCAACAAGCTGGTGCGGCGCACGGAGAAGAAGCTGAAGGAGGTGTTCATGCAGGTGGAGGACGAGCGTCGCCACGCTGACCAGTACAAGGAGCAGGTGGGTGGGGGCTGTTCCTCTGAACAGGCCAATAAAACCTCCTTTGGGTAGGAAGGGCTTGTGAAGAATTGTAATGAAAATATCCGAGGGAATCTACCTTGGTGACTAAGCCAGGCCCGGGAGCTCCGTGGTGTTCCCAGCTCAGGGGTGCAGGCTGAGCCTGCAGTGAGGCTGGCGGTGGGGAGGGGTCATGGGGAGCAGCTTTCTGGTGTGATCCCAAGTACTTGGCTTGGTGTTTCAGATGGAAAAGGCCAATGCCAGGATGAAGCAGCTCAAGAGGCAGCTGGAGGAGGCAGAGGAAGAGGCCACTCGGGCCAACGCGTCCCGGCGCAAACTGCAGCGGGAGCTGGATGACGCCACGGAGGCCAACGAGGGGCTGAGCAGGGAGGTCAGCACCCTCAAAAACAGGCTAAGGTGAGTGCCAGCAGGGAGTCATCCCAGCCCGTGGGAGCCCACAGACTCATCCTTGGGGAGCACCCAGCTGGGGAACTGCAGGAGCTCCTGATATGAGGGAATGGGTCAGACTGGAGCCTGCTGGGAACTGAGGACTGAGCCTGGTGAAGCTGCCACAGCACAGGGATATTCTGACAGCTCTTGAGCTCAAACTCTTTGGAGTTTATGTTGGCAGCTTCCCTGGGTCTCTGTAGGTACATGTGACAGAACGTGGCTCAGTTGTGCTCCTCTAGTGGCTGGTTCTGATCCTGTTTTCCCACCTGCACTGGTGGGAGTGTTGCAGCAGTTCTTTGAGAGCAGGTCTCTGGGGTCAGGGTGTGTGTCAGGGACAGGGGGAGGCAGCAGGGCTGGGGCAGCTGCAGCTCACAGGCCATGGCAGGAGGCACAGAGGGGCTGAGCTGCTGGGCCTGGCTCAAGGGTGCTGAGCTGAGCTGAGCTTCACCAAGCAGCTGTTGGAGATTTTGAGAGAACCCACTCTCTTCATTGCTTGGTCTGTGCTTGGTGCTCCTACAGAGACAGCATTTTAAATTATTTGGGACTTGCAAAATTAAGGTGATGGCATAAACCAAGCAGGAATGCCAGAGGTGTTGGAGCACACTGGTGATGGCTCCTGGGGCAGGGGAGAGGTTTGAGACTCCCTGTGGAAATTTTCCCCTTGGGTGACCTGGTGCTGAGCTGCCACATTCCTGTGAGCAGGGAGGGCTGCCAGGGTGACCTCACTGTGACCTTTCAGTACCTGAAGGGGCTCCAAGAGAGCGGGAGAGGGACTTTGGACAAGGGCCTGGAGGGACAGGACAAGGGGAAATGCATTTAAATTGACAGAGAGCAGGGTTAGAGGGGATGTTGGGAAGGAATTCTTCCGTGTGAGGGTGGTGAAGCCCTGGCACAGGTTGTCCAGAGAAACTGTGGCTGCCCCATCCCTGCAAGTGTCCAAGGCCAGGTTGGACAGGCCTTGGAGCAACCTGGGCTAGGGAAGAGCCTTGATTTGAAGCCATATGAGGACACTGAGGGCACTTGGTGTGTTCAGCTGGAGGAGACTGAGGGGAGACCTCATTGCAGTTCCACCTTCCTGGGCAGGGGCAGAGGAGGGGCAGGGACTGAGCTCTGCTCTGGGGGGACCAGGGACAGCAGCCAGGGAATGGCTGGAGCTGTGTCAGGGCAGGCTCAGGTTGGATCTCAGCCAAAGGTTCTTCCCCCAGAGGCTGGTTGGGCACTGCCCAGGCTCCCCAGGGCAGTGGGCACAGCCCCAAGGCTGCCAGAGCTCCAGGAGGGTTTGGCTGATCCTCTGGGGCACAGGGGGTGACTCTTGGGGATGGGCCTGTACAGGGCCAGGAGTTGGACTCGATGATCCTTGTGGGTCCCTTCCAGCTCAGCACGTTCTGGGATTCTTCAGTAGAAGGTGTCCCTGCCCATGGCAGGGGGTTGGGAGGAGATGACCTTTGAGGTCCCATCCAACCCAAACCACTCTGGGATGACTCTGTGGGCTGGGCAGGACCCCCCAGCAATCCCTGCTGTGCTTTGCAGGAGGGGGGGACCCATCACCTTCTCCTCGAGCCGCTCCGGGCGGCGGCAGCTGCACATCGAAGGGGCCTCCCTGGAGCTGTCGGACGACGATGCCGAGAGCAAAGGCAGCGACGTGAACGAGGCTCCGCCCGCCCCCGCCGAGTAGAGCCCCCCCTTTGCATGCAGAGACCTCTCCAGCCCCGCCGGCAGGAGCACAGGACTGTCCTGCCACCAAACTGCCTTGTGGCCCCAAACCTGCCTTACGACCCGTCGGCATGTGCTACAAGGCTCCTTATCATAGGTCAACCATGTCTTAAGGCTCTCCAGCCTCACCACACTGTACCCTGCTTCAGATATAGGTACAACTGCTTTTTTTATATATAGCGAACAACCGGGATCGTCTCTGTTCAGTGCATCTCTTTTTTCCAGATAACTCATTGTAAAGCCATTTTCTAAAAGCATCATGTGAAGGATGAAACTTTTTTTTATCAATCCAGAACCGTCATTCCCAGCGGGTGGGTGGCCGGGACAGACCCCTTGCCATGGCTATGCATGCCTTGTGTCCAGCATCCTTCCAGGCTCCCGGGCTCGCCGGCCCCTGGCTGGGCTGAGTCTCTTGGATCAGTGAAGACCAAACCGCACCTGTATCTTTTCTTTTCTCCTCCTTGTTGTGATCCGCACACAATCCGTGAGTGAACTGTGAAACGGCCTTGGGAAGTGTTAGAGGGAAGTGTAGGGATGAGTGAGTAGTGTCCATTTTTTTAACCTGCAATACCATTTGAAGTGTTCTCAGCACCTGCTCCATCCGTTCGTGTTCATGCAGTCCAGGCACACCCAGGTGGGTCCCCGTCCCCCTGTACAGACCCGTGAGCTCAGAGCCCTCCCTGTAGATATCCAGGCTCCTTTAATGTGAACACCAGTGGGAATTAAACACACAACACAGGCAAAGCTAATTTATTAACGTGAGGCTGAGCCAGGCCGTGGAGCCGAGTGGCTGCACGTGCAGGAGGCTCTGGGACCCCCTGGCAGCCCCCTGGGAGTCCTGCGGGCCCGGGGGGTTTGTGGGGGCCAGGGCTCCCGTGGTGGATGGATGGATGTTGCCTGCCTACGAGTTAACATGCCAGTGGATGTGAATCCTTTTTTTTTGTTGTTGTTTTGTTGTTGTTTTTTTTATTTTGAGCAGTATTACAGTGAGTAGTTAGCGTTCTTTTTGTTGAAATAGCTGAAAACTGACATTACAGAAAGTGCCTTAGACACTACAGTACTAAGACAACGTTACATATATAATTTGCCTATATAACAATGATTTAATGTATTAATTTTGACTGTGCTTCATATCATGTACCTCTCTAGTCCAAGTGGTATTATTGATATTAGTGACAATGAATCAGTGTTAACTAGGAAATTTCCTCTGCCACATGCTCAAAACCCATGGATTTCCCTTTTTTTGGTTCAAAGCTTTAACATCTGTCGCAAAGGTTTTGTTGTGTGTGTTTGGATATTTTTAATCAAACTGGCTGTTGACCACCAGGCGTCTGACTGCAAATATCTTGTTTTCTTGTATACCCATATTTCTAGACAATGATTTTTGTAAGACAATAAATTTATTCATTCTAGATGCGGCCGCCTGCTCTGTTTACTTACTGGAAGAGCTCTCCCGAGGCTGGCATAGACCTTAATAAAGGAGATATGACTGGAAGCTGCCTTTTCCCTTCTTCCTGTTTTATTTGCTTGGGTTTTTTTTTTTCCTTTTATTTTGACCTAAAATACAGCATCAATGGCTGGGTCAGAGCTGAGCCTTTGCCTTTGAAACGCCACTGGAGCACAAAGGGAGCTCAGGGCACAGGCACAGCCCCCCCTTCTGCCTTTAGCAGGGTCTGGGCTCTGTCCAGGGCAGTTCTGGGGGGTCCTGGGGTGGAGAACCTGCCTCAGGGGAAAGCAGAGCTGGAGCAGGAGGGAGGGGCAGCTGAGGCCGAGGGGGGCAGAGCTGCAGGGGCTGGTCCTGGGTGGGGGCTTGGGGCTGGGTCTGGGACCAGGGTGGGCCCTGGGGAGGGGAGTGGGTTAAAAACACGCTGAGGGAATGAGCTGGGGGGGGGGGGGGGGGGGGGGGGCAGCTGGAGGGGGCAGGGGGGGCTGCTGCTCCCACCCTTCCCATGGTACCTGTAGTTCAGGCAGCCTGACTGGGCCCTGGGAGCCTCCCAGCATGGAGGGACTGCTGGGGACAAGGGCTGGTCCCAGGCACGAGCTCCTGGAACCCGAGTCAGTCCTGGGCACCTTTTCCTCAGGTGCTCCTTCCCCTCCCCGGCTGCTGCTCCTCGTGCTGCGGAGGAGCGGGGGCTGAGGAGGGAACGGGCGCTGAGGGAAGGCTGTCCCTGCCTCTGGCAGGGCTGGAGGAGAGAACGAGGCTCTCTGAGCTGGGCATTGCGAGGGGGCACCGCAGGGAGGGTGACCCCGCTCCCCTCAGGGCACTGCCCGCGGGAGGGAGCTGGGCCTGGATCGGTTCAGGATGCTCTGGAAGGAGCTTCCCAGGAGGAACAGGATGTGCTGCCCACTGTGTCCGTAGGGGTTCAGGGCCAGCCTGGGCAGCAGCCCCGACCCTGGGGCGGGCAGGGGAGACTGGAGAGCTGCCCCAGGGCCGGAGCTCCAGCGCCGTGTCCCGGGAGCGCCGGGGCTGGAGCCGATCCCGATATCCCGGCGGCCTGGGAGCGGCAGCACCGGCCCGTGTGTCCGGCACAGCCGCGGGGACAGGGAGGGGCCACAGCTGGGAGGGGATGGAGCTCCCCGGGAAGGGCCCCAGCGCGGCTCCTCTGCAGAGGAAACATCTTCCAGCTGCTCCGAGGAGACAAAAATCCCCGGCTGGCAGCTGGAGCTTCCAACACTTCCCAAGGTTCCTCCCCAAATTAAATATTGACCCCACCGTGTTCCACTGCACCACTGGGGAATTCAGTGCCGGCAGCAGAGGCTGCTCTGGGACAGGTGATTGCTCAGCCCCAGCTCCAGCAGTGGCTGTTCCCACGTGCCCAAACTGAGCTATGGAGCAACATTCCCAAGGGAAGGGGCGTGGGATAACGGGAGCACCTCAGCACTGGCCCCTTCCCTGCACTTGGCAAAAAAACCCTATGGGACAAAATAGAGCCACAGCCACCAGTTCTGCAAAATCCACTGATTCCACATTAAAAGAACTTTATTTTTGGAAGATTACTCTCATTTGTTTTCATTTTTTTGAAACCACATCATGGCTGTGGCACCAGGGTGGAACGGTACATCCTACAGAAACATGCCAGAGAGAGGCTGAATAAATAAAGCTACAAAGCCCAAGTTATGTACAAAGACCTCAGGCAAAGGTATTATGTTTACAAATCTATGTACAATAAAACAAATGTAAACAGTCAAATGCAGCAGAGGATGCACAGGAAGGAAGGACCATACAAACCCTAAGGGCAAAGGGGCACATCCCACCTCCACTGCGGGGCCAATGGTTTTAATCAGCGCTCATCACTAAACCCCCTGGGAGCTGCAGAGCCCCTGAACGTGCTGGACCAGCCCAGAACAGGGAGTTCAGCACCCCCAGCTCCGCCCCCGCTCCCTTCGCTGGTTCAGGCTGAAAACCCACCGACCCCGAGGCACATGGACAGAGAAATCCCACAAATGTGTCGCTTCAAGGACCCACAAGGTCCCACAGTCGCCCAACGCTGTCACAGAACCTGCAGGGGACACTGGACACTCCGGTCCTACACGGGGCAGAGCAGGGGGGGGACGGTCACAGGGTCTGGGGGTTCATGGGCAGTGGGGCAGCTGCAGCAGGGGCTCCCTAATGCTCTCCTGGAGCTGCTGTGGAGCTGTGAGGGGGAGGCCGGGCCAGTGGGGCAGGGCCAGGGGACACCTGAGGGCACAGCACCCGGACACGGCCCTGCCCCGGGGCAGGAGCCACAGGAGAACAGCTCAGCCCTGCCAGCTCCCCCCAGGGCATCTGTGGCATCTGTGCTGCCACCTCCCTGCCCCCGAGGAGCCCGGCCCTGCTGTGTGTGCCCACCTGTGCCACTGGGATGGGCTCCTCCAGCCAGGCCGGCTCCAACACAGTCACTGGGGCAGCCGGGACTGAGACACCCCCCTGGAGCCACTTCCCAGGTGCCAACGCCCCAAGTGCCATCGCCCACCCTCCCCCAGGGCCCCTTTCCAGGGGTCTGAGCCTTCCCGGGAGGGCAGAGCTGCAGGGATGGGGGAGCCTGGACGAGGAGCGGCCAGTGCTCGAGTCAAACAGAGCAGAGAGGAAGCAAAGGGCCGGGGGCTGAGGAGCAGGACTCGCGTGTGCCCCCAAACACAGCCCTGGGAGTGGCAGCTCGTGGGGCACAGAACGTCCACTACAGCGACAGAGAAAACAAACTGTATTGACAGGACGGGGAGGGCCGTGAGCTCGGGGTCTCCTCTCGGGGTCATGTTCCAGCAGGGTGGGAAGGGGGAGGAATTGGGAGCAGTTCTTCTCTTGCTGGGCTGAGAAAAGCAAACACGAGTCCAAGCGCTCCCCCCGCGGCTCATACGCTCAGGGGGAGCATTCCCGGCGCCGAGGACGGTCGGGAGGCTCCCAGCCCGGGGGGCCCTTGGTCAAAGCCGTTCACTGCCCTGGAAACGACAAGAGAGACGCGTCAGGGAGGAGCAGCACAGGGACAGGGCACTGCCCACCTCCCCCTCACCAGCAGCTGAAAAACCGACCCCTCTCCTCCCCCTTCATCCCTGGCAGCCCGGGGAGAGCAGGAGCAGGGCCAGGATATGACCGGGACACGGGTCCCGCCTCCAGCTGCCGGGTGGGTGCCCAGCCCTGGAGCAGGGATGTGCTGGGGACGGGACCAGCCCGGCAGGACAAGTGGCTCCTGCCCAGACCCTGAGCCCTCTGGGTTCTGTGGGTCTGTGCAGCTCAAGGGCCGGGGCCAGCAGCTCTCAGGCTTGTTCCCACCATCAGCTCCCTGTGCCTGTCCCTTCCCTGGCACTCAGTGCCCGCAGTGGGCAGAGGTTCCCGAGGAAGGCACAGTCCCGGGGCTGTGTCACCACGGGCTGTGCCCCAGGGCTGGGGCCGGTGCCACCTCTGTCCCCGTGTCCCTCGGGGCTGGGGACAAAGGCTCTGCCCCGGGAAGGGACAGACACACACACAGAGCTCGTGGTGAAGCCCAGCAGAGCTCCCTCTGTGCTCACTGATCCCACCGGGATGCAGCAGCAGCTCCGGGACCCTCCACCCCCGGGATCCAGGGGCTCCCCCCTCCCCCAGGCTGCTGCTGGAGGTGTGGAGAACCTGATTCCTGGTGGGCTGGGAGAGCAGTGGGTGGGTCTGGCAGCTCTGCCATCTCTGCTCTGTGCTGGCTCTGACAGACCTGTCCAGGGTCACCACCCCCTGAGCTCCCCCCAGCCCGGACACCAGGAGTGATTCCATCCCTGGAGCAGCACATCCACACCCACTGCTGTCCCAGACCAGCACCCTGCTCTAATGTGGGGGTCTGTGGGGGGAACCCTCACACCCCTGAAGGGCAGGGCAGGTCCTGCTTCGATGTCCCACCCTGCAGCACTGTCCCCAGTGTCCCCAGCTCTGCCTGGGCCACCAGCACCCCAGAAGGTGCCACTGGGATGTGTCCTGGCAGAGCTGTTTGTGCAGGGACACTTCAGGAGACAGCCTGGGCTGCAGGGGGAAGGGAGCAGGAAAAGCAGTGTGAGGGCTCTGCTGATGGGGGAAAAGCCCTCCTGGGAGTGGGAGGCTCCAGGCTGAACCTGGAAGGCCACATCCTGCTCAATGCCACTGCTGCCTCAGGGACACATGGCAGTGACCCCAGGGCAGGGCAGGGCTGTTCACAGCATCACACACTGCTCTGGGTGTGAAGGGACCTTAAAGGCCACTCAGTTCCAACACCCCTGCCATGGGCAGGGACACCTTCCACTAGACCAGGTTGCTCCAAGCCCCGTCCAACCTGGCCTTGGACATTTCCAGGGATGGGGCAGCCACAGCTTCTCTGGGCAACCTGTGCCAGGGCCTCCCCACCCTCACAGGGAGCAATTTCTTCCCAATATCCCATCTAACCCTGCCTCTGGCAGTTTGAAGCCATTCCCACGCTCCCTTTAGCACAGCACACCATTCCCATGCAGCTGATGTTCCCTGCTGACCTTGCTCCTCCTGGGTCAGGGTCCCAGAAACCCTTCCAGCACAGCCAGGAGGGTGCTGCCAGTGCAGGGGCAGTTCCCAAATCCTCCCAGAACAGCAGGTGAAGAGCTAAAAGCTCACTGCTTGCTAGCAAGGACAGATTCACACCCTGAGCCAGGCTGCTCTTGTCCCTCTCTGGCTGAAACATCCACACCCCAGCACCAGATCAGAGCAGGGAGAAACTCCCTTTCTCACCTCCTCCTCACTCAGCTGGAAACTTCAGCTCCCATTTGAGTGTTGCTCTGCTACAGTTCCAAGGCAAACCCCTCCCTGCCTGCAGTGAAGAGCTGCTGGAGAGGCTGGGGGACAAATGTATTTCCCTGTTCCTGTTTGGATGAAGGGCACAGAGCCAACCTGATCCCAACATGACTCTGCAAATGAGTTACCGGCTGGAAAACACCTCTGCCAAGTAGGACAGGGAGAAAAAACCCACCACAGAAAAGCCAACACCAAACAGGATTAAAGTGTCCATGTGGAAAGGGCTGGAGAACAGTGCCAGCCACCAGCAGGAGCCGGGAAGTGTTTGAGGAGTCACGGTGAAGCTCCGTGGATTTGCCACATTCCCTGCACTAAATGCAGAGCCACCCTGGGACAGTGCCTGGGGCTGCAGCTCAGCCAGGCCAGCACTGGCAGCTCCTGCCATGGCACAGCGGGATGGGCAGCTGGGCAGGGCCACTGGTCCCCTCTGAGCCCCCAGCAGGTGCCACCAGGTCCTTGTGGTGCCCCCCAGCCCAGGCAGGAGGGGACACGTCCCCACAGGGCTCAGCCACTGCCTCCACAGCCCCCTGCCACCTCTGTGCCCCTGGCACCCCCCTGTCCCTGCCACCCCATGCCCCTGGCACCCCCATGTCCCTGTCACCTCCCTCTGCCACCCCCATGTCCCTGGGCACCTCTGTGTCCCTGCCAGCCCTCTGTCCCTGCCACCCCGTGCCCCTGGCACCCCCATGTCCCTGTCACCTTCATCTGTCACCCCCCAGTCCCTGCCACCCCATGCCCCTGGCCCTCCCACATCCCTGTCACCCCTGTGTTCCTGCCACCTTTGTGTCCCTGTCCCCCCCATGTCCCTGCCACCTGCTGTTCCCCTCTCTGTCCCCACAAATCTGAATCCATCCCTCAGGTGTGCCTGTGCCAGGGATGGGCAAACCCAGCAGCACAAACTGCTCAAACACTGCTGGGTTTGGGGCCCAGCTGCTCCCAAACTGTGCCCTGGGACACCTTCCTGTCCCTCCTGGCTCTGCAGGTGCTTCTCCCTCGGGGTGGTGACACTTCTCTGCCCCCTCAGCTCCTGCACAGGGATGTGTTTCACAGCTTGGGTGCCTCTCCCACCTCCAGAGGCTCCCAAACAAGCCATGAAGGCACCAGAGGATCAGCACAATAGAATCATGGGCTGGCTGGGGTTGGAAGGGACCTTGAAGATCATCCATGGGCAGGGACACCTTCCAGTAGCCCAGGTTGCCACACAGACATGACCAGATGCCACACAGACATTCCAGAACCCTGCTTAAGTCACAAATAATCCAGTGATGCCCCAAACAAGAAGGGCACAGAGCCCCAGAGCAGGGCCAGGCCAGCAAGGGCTGTGAGCACTGAGTGTCCCCAGTGTCCCCCAGCACGGGGTGTGGAGAGCTCCCAGCACTGCACTGCACACAGAAACCTCCTGCTGAAGGTGGGAAAGGTGAAAACCCTATTTAGAAGCCTTTTGAGATTTCTCCATTGTTTGCTAATTAAAAAATGAAAGCAGGAAGGCAGCTCCCCCCAGGAGCCCCTTGCCTGCAGGGCTCAGCACATCCCACCAGCCCAAACCTGCTCTGGGGGCAGAAATAAAGGTAAAGCAGCACCTTGGATGTGCTGGGGCACAGGAAAAGGCACCAAACAGCAGCAGCAACTGGGGGATACTGGAAGGTGGCACTGGGGCTGAGCTGAGGGAGGTCTTACCCAGCCTTGGATTTCTGGTGGCAACATGAAAACACACAAAAAAAGGAAAGAAATCGGCATTGCTGCAGTGAGAACCAGAGTGAAGGGAAATTAAAACACCTTAAACAGAGCAACTGTTAAAAATAACCAATAAAATGTCCTGCCTGAGCTCCCAGAGCTGGGAAGAGAAGCCCTTGTGCTTGGTCTCCAAGGTCTCAGATGGGAGGAGCTGCACAGAGAACAACCCTCAGGGATTAACCCCAACCTGGTCCCTCTCCTGCTTCTCCCCCATCCCTGTCCCTCAGACCCACCCCAGGACACTCTGTGATGTGCCCCTGCTCTGGGCTTCCCAAGAAACCAGGCTCCAGTGCTCCAAACAGAGGCAGAAGCAGCTGGAAATGGCCCTGCAGTGGTTCCTGGTGGATGTGTCTGACTCCTTGTCCCTACAGTGCCATGGGCTCTGTGCCCATTTCCAGCCACAGTCTCTGCCCTCATTGCTAATGACAGATTTTGATTCATTAAACAGCATTTCAAAGCTGTTTTGTACTTGGCACCTGATCTCCAAGACTCCCTCAACTCCAAGTATCCACCAAAACCTCAGCAGAAGATTCCCCTGGAGCTGAACAGCCCGGCCTGGAGGGTGAATGGAGCTGGTCAGAGCACACTTGGAGAGCAGAGCCACAAGAAAACCAGAGGAAAAGTGAGTTTTGAGACAAGTCAGGGCTCTAACACACATCTCCTCCTCTCCTGGGCAGCAGCAACAGCACCAGGAGGTTGAGGAACCCCCAGAAGAGATGTGAGAGGAGGAGGAGGAGACTGGCAGGAACCTGCCCTTGTTGACAGCACAGGGAACCCTCCACACCTCCTCCAGAGGCAGGGAAGGGACACCAGCCTGGCCTTTGTCACTGCAGGTGGGGCTGTGAGCCCTGTGTGCAGGACCCCCATCCCCAGAGGCCTGGACCTGCCCAGCCTTGTGGCACATCTGTGCTTCCAGCTGCTTCCTGCTGCTTCCAGCTGCCAGGGCTGTGCTGGGCAGGACTGCTGACATGGAGCAGGGGCACTGCTGTCCCTCCCCACACTGTCCTCCCCCTCTCCAGCCCTTGTTTGCCTTCCCTTCAGCCAGAAGCACATCACCCACACATCAACAAGTCCAGAGCCACAAAATGCTGAAGGAAAACCACAACCAAAGGGCAAACTTTGAAGATGAACTCCATCAACAGCAGCAACACTTCCCTCTGTGTCCCTGCTGTGCCCAGTTCAATCAGAATCATGCAGGTACTTGAAGTATTAATTAGATCAAGAAAGCAGCAGCACTCAGGCTTATGTTTGCAACAGGTCACAGCACCAGAGAGGTTTATTTAAAGTCAGGAGAAGGAGAGATTACAGCCTTGGGCTTTGATCAGGGCCTATTAGTGTGTGACACTAAGAACTACCTCGTGCAGTTAGCAGAGCCCAGCTCTGCCCCCCAAGCCCCAGGTTACAGAACATGCAGCAGATCAGTGCAAATGAATTCATTTACCCATGACCAAGGTGGGGAATATGACCTTTTCACGCCTAGTGGAGAGAAAGGGAAAGTTTATGTACACAAAAAAGACATTCCTGAGCATAACCCTTGATGCAGGAACTGGGGCAAAGCAAAGGTGTTAAACTAAACCTCAGCAAACCTTTGACCTCTGCTTAGGGAGACCCTGCTCTGCACAGGCACATTACAGGATTACTCACCTGAGCTGGCCACAGTTCCCTCTTTTCCAGGGAAACTTTTTATAGGGTGGACCAGGGACCCAAAGAAGAGCCAGAATTCCCAGCCTGGTGTACACAGAGCAGGGCTGTGGGTAACAGATACACCCACTTGCTTCATGGCACTGCTGCAAGTGTGCAAGAAGCTCCTCACATTCAAACTGCAGCTTGTTTTATTAAAACAAAGCCCAACTGATTCAGATAAATAACTAAGAACAAACATCAACTCCAAGGACTTTGGCATTCAAGAGTGCAGAGAAGGGGAACAAGGAGTTGATGCCCTGAGGAACAAGCACCCCAGTGCCAGGACTCTGCAGGGCCCTTCATGGCCAGAGCTGTTTTGTTCCCAAACTGGACTGACTTTAATAACCAATTAAGAACAATTACAACAGCAAAAAGCTCAAATATCTATCCAAGAACATCTCCAGGTGCTGTTCTGCCATTCCCTGGCACCTGGACAGAAGCAGCACGTTCCTGAAGGAACAAGTCTGCAGGGAACTCATCTCACACTAGACACTGGGGAGCTGGAATAAAGTAGGGAAGTCCTGACTCTTCCAGTTCTCCAGCAAAGCTCTGGAGCAAGCCCTGCTGTCATCCCCTACAGCACTGCTGCCCTGTTCCAGCTCCTGCCCAGCTCCACTCGGAGGGCAAAGAGCAGGGGCTTGACAAGAGCTGGAGACTCCTCCAACACTTTAACCAGCAGAATGGCAGAGGAAGAGAAGCAAACAGAGCCGTAAGGATGGGGCTGAGGTACCTCTGCCCCAACCCCACCACCCAACAACCATCTGCTCTGCAGGCAGAGGCTGCAGCTTGGGTCACATCTACAACCATGTGAGGCTGGTTCAGGGTCCAGCACCACTCAGGGGCAGGGAGGAGAGTGCAGGGGATTAGAGGGGGAGGGAAGGGCAGAGGGAAGGGCAGGGCTCCCCTCAGCCCCTTGTGCCCACCCAGCATGGCCTGAGCTCAGCCACTGCCCTGCTGGGCCCCACGGGCTGACCCCACATGGGGACAGCTCAGTGCAGCCCCCAGTGCCACAGAGCAGGGAGCTGCACACACTGCCAGCACCTCAGGGGCACAGCTGGGACACCCAGGGGAGCAGGAGCCAGTGGGAGGGACAGCCCTGGGCCACCCACCCTGCTGGGCCAGCACACAGGGGTGCAGAGGACAAGGACAAGCTACTGCTTTCCAAAATCTGAGCACTGAGTGCAGAATTCACCCCCCAGAAAGGGTGAGCTCTGAGCAGCACAGCACTTGTGGGTGTTTCTCCATTTGTGCATAGAACCTTCTCTTAATTACTTTCTATCCTTCCTCTTTGGGTGTGGACGTTTTCCAGCTGAACTGTCTGCAGTATTGCTGTTTATACAGGAAAGAGAATCCCAAATCTTCAAAGGTGAGGGAATAAATACGGCAAAACTCCATGGAGCAGAGGTATCACCACCCTGCACACACACCAAGGGACAGCCCAGAAGGAACACAACACCCTGTCCCCTCTCCTGCAGGCCCAGCAGTGCAGGGAGCTGCATGCTGCCAACACTGATCTCATGTTCCAGGGAATCCAGTTCACTTTTTTTTTTTTTTCTTCCAATTCAAGGAGTGTGGCTTGGCCAGTGAGGAACTGGCAGAAAAGGAGAGGAAGGGGATGAAGGACTGCTTTGAGTGCTACCAAAGGTCTGGGCTGCAGTAAGCAGGACTAACCCAGACACACTTGTGTGGCTGAACTGATTATCTTGCAGGGTCTCCAGCAACTTGCACATGAGCCCATCAGTCATTTCCACCCCTTTTCCTGCCCAACAACACCCACCTCTGCTGCAGCTCCTTCAGGAGCCAAGGTTTCTAAGCCTTTTTCAGCCACAACCTGCTCCTGCTGCAGGCACCAGCACAGATAACAAGGGTGATGACAACGTGGGTAATTCAGAGTGACCCCCAGCCCACAGGGCAATCAGCTGAGTGATCCCACCACACTCAATTCAGCCCTGTTGCCTCCTCAGAGCTGCCTCAATCCCTCCCCAGCAGGGCCTGCCAGCACTGGGGGGCTGCAGGGCCCCCTCAGCACACTCACAGCCCCTAAGGTCTGATTTGCACGTGACAATGACTTTGTTAAATCTCCAAACTCTTCCCTTCCAAACAGCAGTGGCTCCAAAAGCCCTGAATGCCAGTTTGTAAGATGCAGCTCTGCCTGCCCCCACACGCAGTGGAGTCAGCTGAGGAGGTGGCTGTAGGAAGCTGTCTGGCTCTCTTCAGACTGGCAACAGCTCATCTCATTCTCTAAAATAAATGTAGGATTGAGCATGTCCTGACTATTAGCATTAAACTGCACTGGGGTGAGGTTTAACATGGAATATCACCACGGTGCAGGGAGCAGGGAGGGTGTTTTGCCCCCAGTACCACTGTGCTTTTCACCCTCATACACCCCTTGTGCTCCCAGGAACTGGGGAAAATCCTCCTGTGGAACCACTTCCCAGGATCCCAGAGGAAGCTCTGACCACGGGCAAGTCACATGAGGTAGTTTTTCCTATGCAAGCAGTTCCTGTCACCCCCCAGCAGCCACAATTACACCATCAGTGACGTTTATCTCTTCCCCTAATGCAGAGGGAAGTGAGCACCCAGGGCTCCACCCTGCAAGTGAACACTCCTGCCTGCCCTCAGCTGTGCCAAGGGAACCCCCACATCCCCAGAGCACACCAGGAGCTATGGCAACTCCAGCCCTGCTTCCCTGAGATGGCAACTCCAGCCCTGCTTCCCTGAGATGGCAACTCCAGCCCTGCTTCCCTGAGATGGCAACTCCAGCCCTGCTTCCCCGAGATGGCAACTCCAGCCCTGCTTCCCCGAGATGGCAACTCCAGCCCTGCTTCCCCGAGATGGCAACTCCATATCTCCTTCCCCGGGATCCTCTCAAAGGCCACACTCACCACTAGCAGGTTTTCTGCCTGGGGTTTGGTTTTACAGCCACCAAAGATGAGGCAGCAGCAGGACAGAACAGGCAGTGCCACCCCACCAGCTGAGACGACCACATTTGCTTTTCTCTTTGCTTTCCAGAAATCAGCACCGGCACCTTCCCTGTGCCCTGGAGACTTTGGCCCCATGGATTATTTGTCCTATAGGATGGAAGCTGTGGTGGGCAAGGACAAGACAAGAAGAAGTCCTGCTGAAATGCAGTTCCCTGCAGGGCAGGGCTGTCCCTCACTCACCCTTTGTCGAAGAAGGAGGTGTGCCCTGGGTGTGGGTACTTGGTGCTGTTGCTGCTCATCACGGCGCTGTTGACGTTCCCTGAAATGTAGGATTTCCGTGACGCCTGGTCCTTTGCAAAATTCCTGCAAGCAGCTAATTTGGATTCTAAGGCCTGTGAAAGGGGAGAAAAAATAATGTCAAAACAATAAAACCACTAGGAGGAAGTATTTTGCTGACGGAGGTGAGGCTGTGCCACGACCTCGGGATGGCCATGATCAGGACTCCAGTGTGATCACCTTTGGCAAAAAAATGGGAACAAAGCTGTCATTTCCTCTGTCACCCAAACCACAAAGGAAACACACAGATGCTGATGCAGACTGCCAGGCATTACTCAGCTCCATGAGGGCTCAGATTTTAGAACATATGAACCTTGAAATAATTACCCAAGATAAGGGAGCCAACTCCAGCAGAAGTTACCAAAGCCCTTCCCTTGGCAGCTGCAGTGAGGCTGCCATGAGCTAATCTGAGCCTAAAGCAGAATTCTCAGCTTTCCAGAGGGACTGTGTATTTGAGAAGTTGATTTTTTCACCAGGACAATTTCTCCTGGCATTTCTTTCTCAATCTTGGCCTGCAAACCAAAGCCAGTTTGTAAAGCTCCACTGCCACACCTCAGAACAGAGGGGTCAGGACAAAGCAAAGGCAGCAGCTGAGCCATGGTCTTCCATCTCTGCACTTCCATCTCTGATACTTCCAAGCAATCCTGGTGAGATCTTTTCCCCCTGTATAAAGTGATCTGCCTCATCCACTGACTCCTGGCAGGAGGAAGAGCAACAATCCGATTCCCTCCTTCCCTGCAGAACATCACCTGCCCTTCCTGCCACTATCCCAGACTGAGGCTTATCCTGAATGTCCATCTGGTCTGGCAGAAGGTCCTTACTCTTTACATCCCCTGTGCATGGAGCAAATCCATGGACTGGAGACTAAAATTTGTCTCCAAAAACGTGGGGTTCAGACCCATTCCACAAATATTCCAATGACAGGTCACTGAAGTGCTGCCACAGGTAAGTGAGCACTGTACACTCTCCTAGGAATCCATGGAAGCTTCCTTAGGGAATATGGGCTATACAGGCAGCTACAGACAATCCCTGTCTCTGGGTGACACAGCACCTGTCACTGCCCACTGGGATCTGGGCCAAGTGATTCCCTGTCTCAGCTGCGAGCAGGAAAGCTGAGGGGAAAATTCCTGCAGAGACAGGGAGTCTGAGGCTTGGGATGAGGCCCAGCCAACCCCAAACAGGTCCTGAGCATCCTATAATTGTTGGTAAGCAGTGCCTGGGCTGGAGCTGTGTGTCAGTGGCTGTGTGAGGCTGGGAAGGAAGCATGCTTATTTGGCATTTCCTGTCCTTGCAGAGTAATCATATGGGATTGTGGTTAAGCTCCCTAAATCCCCTGCAGACTCTTACTCACAATGATCCCCTTTTAAACATGTCACTCTGTAACCCAGAGCTGTCCTGCTGCCCTTTCAAACCCAGGACAGGCTCACTGGCTCCAAAAGGCAGCAGCAAAGGCAGTTTTTCATTCCCAACTTTGCTAAAACAACTGTCTGCACTGCAGCTCCTGCCCAGCTCAGGGTGGTTACACACACCGGGCAGAGCCAGCACTGAGCCTGGCCCTGCTCCCACTCCAACACAGCCCCTGAGGCTCATCAGCCAGCTCCTCAGAGCTCAAAACTCATGTCTTTGTCCAGCTGAAAACCCTGAACAACACTGCAGCAGATGTTTAAACCACTTCTTCCCTGCTTACAGCAGTAATCCCTTTAAAGGCTCATGCATTTCACTTCCCCACCAACTACAGATGGGAGCATTTGGCTTTCTCCCGATTTATTTTCTCACTTTCTTACCAAAGCTTTCTAGGTGGTTTTTTTAATTTTCATTTTAGTTTTCAATACCTCTGCCCAGAAGAGGAGATCTCACATGAGGAGACCCTGATCTCAGGTGTCAGCAGGCACTCAGAGCCTGAGGGAGAGGGAGCTGCAGGCCCCAGCTGAGGTCAGAACAAGCAGCTGACAGTGCCTAACCCTGTACCCTCGTGTCCTTGAGAAACTTTTAACCCCAAATATGAATTTAATCACCCCCAAACTGGCATCAGAACTCGCTTTACAAATCAAAATAATATAAAAAATTATAACAAACTAAACACAATGTGGATGATTTGGAAGGTACAGCACGAGCTCAGCACAGGCCAAGGCTGTGACTGAGCACAAGGACAGAAGCCCCAGGGAGAGCCCAGAGCTGCAGTTCAGAGCACTCACCCCCACTTTCCGTAGCAGATCTCCCACAATGTTGAGTGCAGATATTCTGGCTGAAGGAGTGAGTGGGCTGGTACCAAACCCATTTGGTATAGCTGCAAACACAGACACGTTATTCCATGCTCCACTCCCCCACAGTTCAGGGTTTTTAAAAAAATTAAATAAATCAACTTCTACATGAAAAAAAGGTTAAATCTAAAATCCTGCTGCAGACACTTGATACAATTACCCCACAATAACTGCACGATCACCAGCCATGGAAAAATGCTAGAGCTTAATTCCTGCCCACTGCCCTCGTTCCCAGCAGCCCCACATGCAGAGTTCATGCACTCTCCATCTGCAGGGCTACTGACCACAATCCATCTAATCCAGCCAGAGCTCCTGCTGGAATCTGCTCCTTCTCATTTGAAAAATAATGTATTAATCTCTGAGACTGTCCTGAGCCTTCCAGAGGGGGAAGGGGACTGGACTAACATCCCACTGCCTCAGGGAGAAAACAGCACCCCCCAAGAGTCAGTGTGGGAACAGAGACTCTGGAATTCCTGACACCCTTCACCCACCACCCGGAGCAGGAATATCAGTCACTGCATTTCCCTGCAATCCCAAATATCCTCAGCGCTCCACTGCAGCACCCACTGCACAGTGCAAACCCCTGCCCCCACAAAAGCAATATCTGAGCTTCATTGCCCTTCTTTTCCATGCTTTTTCCATGCTCTTTTCCTTTTTTTCCTACTCCTTAAATGCACCTGATGGTGTCCTGGGATTTAAACACAGGTGTGGGATCCCCCTATCCCCACACCCACATTCCCTGTGGAGCACCATGGTTTGTCAGCAGGCTGGACATCCTGCCAAACACCCAGGCACAGCTCCTGGGAATGGTACCTTTGGGGGAAGGAAAATTATTTTCTGATCCTTTTCCAACAGGTGTGGCTGGCAAGGAGAGAGAGGCCTGGACAGCTGAATCCATCTTCTCACAATCCAGAGTGGGAGAGCTGGGAGCTGATTTTCGGGTCACCTCTTGCTGTCTTTCCCTCACTGCCAGCTCCTGCCTTAAGTCTGGGGATGGAAAAAAGGAAAAAATCCACAAAAAACATATATTAGAGACTGATTTCTCTCACAAACACTCTCTCTGTTCATTTGGGACAGAGGAAGAGGAGACACTTGGCAGCAATCCTGGATTAACTGGATTCTCCAGCAGTGGGGACACCCCTGAGAACAGTCACAGCCCAATCCCACCCCTTCCCATCCCAGCTGGGAGCAGGGAGGGAGCAAACAGCCCTGCCTGGCCCAGGGAGCTGTGTGGTCCCTGGGATCATGGCAGGTGACTTTCCCTCAGGAATTTTCCCCATTTGCAGTGTGAGCTCCATGGAAAGAGTGTTACAAAAACTGCAGCTGGACACAAATGCTGCAGCTGGGCCACACTCAGCTCCTGCTCCAGGAGAGGCTGCAAAAACCAGAGGAATGACCTATCCCTGTGTTTCCAATTCCTATCTTATTCTCCCAGTTAATAATCCACAGAATTCCACACCAGCCAAAGACAGTCCAAGGGTTGCACCCAGTTTTTGATGCCTTGACAAGTGGAAGAGCAGACTGGAGAGCCTGGGTAGTCCAAAGGACAGGCTGGAGATCAGCAAAGCCAGGCTTTCCTCTCACCTCCTCCCCAGACTGCAGCTTATCCCTACCCTGTACCTTCCCATTTCCACATTTTTTGCTACAAAGGGCATCCAGCACAGCTCAACAATGGGTCTGTAAATCCTTAGAAGGGTCTAGATGCAAAAAAAGATCACAAGGGAGTTGTTCCTATTTGTTCCAGTTGTTCCTGAAGTTTCCCAGACCTCTTATTCCTTGCCTTAATCTGCTACAACGTGCAAGAGCAAAATTAACTACACATTACAGCTTTTAAGCTGTCACAAATATTTAGAACTGTTTTTAGGTAAAACAGCAGAACTGAAATGAAAATCTGGTCCCACAGCAGAGGATCTGAGGCTGTTCAATCAGAAATGTCATCTTTCAGTTTGACATTTTACCAGTTCTTTTAGTGGCTACTGTTCCTGCTTGCTGTCAGGGGGAACAACAAGCAGCTTTGCTACACTAACAAATGCTAAAAATTTCCAAATGACTCATCTAAAAAACAAGATGTCTTTTTGGCTGATTATTCCAGTGTTCTAGAACACAGTCCCCTGGGTTTTGCTGTTTTTTCCAGTATTATTGCCCTGACCTCAAATGACAAGACATATATTTCTTCAGAAATATTTACATTTTGTAAAACTTTACACATTGGAAAACTTGCCTCTTGATACTTATTACAAAAACCCCTGTGCTTCCAATAAAGCTTTTAATTTCTGGGGCACAAACTTGGTTCAAAGAGGTTCACAGCAAAAAATCCCATCCTGTCCAGGTGAGTTTTCTTACACTTTTCTTACACTCAAGCCCAGGCCTGAACTGAGGAATTATTTTAGAAAGTTTCTCTTGGGAAATAAAGTTGAAAACCACTAATCTCTGAACTTATTAATGGCTGGCACAGGATTATGAGCAGATCATCTCCATTATCAGAGAAATCAGTTTTCCCCAATCATTAAAAAGCATTTCCCCAGGATCCTCAATGTGAAATCCATTGGGGAATTACCAATTCCTGCTCATATCCCAGAACACTACCCCAACCATCTCTGATCTCACAGGTCTAAACACAGCCTTTACTGGAATATCTTAAATAAACCAGGAGATTTCCAAGGGGTTTAGAAGGAACACAGGAGACAGGATTTTTCAGGACAGTTACTTAATCATTTATCCTGTATTTCCCTGACATTTCCTGTGCTTGCCCTTCCTACACAAGGCATAAAACCATAACAAAAAGGAACTTTCAAAGCACATTTCCTCAATTCTATGATATCTGTGGAACAGAGTATTTTTGTACTCACCTGTGTTAAAATCCTGAATTAATCTGATATTAATTCTGCCCCATGTGAGGAAATTTTTCCTCTTGACTACACAACACATTTAAAAACTATACTGTTAATAATATCTAATGTATCCAGTTCAAGTTTATCATGTGAGGCTTTCCAGAAACATGAGCTTTGGTTGCTACACATCTCTTTCAGCAAAGCAAGACACAGAACTAACCAGACAAGCCTTACCTCTTGCTTCATCCTTTAATCTCTGTACAGAAACCAGCAATGACTCCTTGTCATCCAGTTCACTTTCTAAAAATGCATTTCTCTCAATAGCTTGGTTCAGCCTCTGTTCAAAGTCTTCCAATGAAACTATTGTTGCCCTAGAAACAAAATCCAGAATATTGGGTTGTTCAGCTCAGACAACATAAAAGTGTATTCAGAAACATAATAGAGGAAAAATGTTAGCAGGGCCTGCAGTCACACTGAGCATTTGAAAGCCATGGAAATGCTGCTTAGAAAGGACTAATCAACTCCAATGAAACAGGAGAAAAAGATGAAAAGAACATGATAGCATCTGGCTCTCAGGGATGTACCAGAGGTGTGGGAAAGAGCCAGTCCTGTGCACCCATCCCCATTTTTCCCAAGCCATGATCCAAAGCTGTACATTTAATAAAGCAGAGCTCTGGGCAGGCAGAGCCCAGTGTGGAAAGCAGAGCACTGGGACATTACCTAAGAGCCAATTCCTTCCAAACTCCGTCAGAAGTCAGGCATGAGCCTGGTGGAAACCAGCTCAGCTCTCAGATCTTTGTTCCCAGATAGCCAGAGGCTCATTCCTGCTCTCCCTGAATCAATGGCAGAATTCCCATTCAGCAAAAGGGAAGCATGACCTACTCCCAAACTGGGCGTTTCCAGAGCAGCCTGTTCATCCCAGGCCTTACAAAGGCCAGGATTGTTCCCTACAGCTGCTCTGGAAGGGACCAGGAGACTCCTTTGGCCTGGTTTGTTTAAAAGGGACTATGTAAAGCATGAGCTGCTGACTTCAAAGGGGTTTGGAGCCACCAGGACCACAATTAGAATTCATTTAGCTGGGGGTACCAGAGGCAGTGGCTCTGCTTGCACAGCTTGTTCCTCACAGGAGCACGAGCCACGTTGTCCCACTGCCTTTCCAGCTCTAACACAAGGAACCAGCTGATGGAGGTGAACTCCAAGAGTCTCAGGGTTGTTTGGGGTTTTTTGAATGTATTTTCCCTTTTAAGGAATAATAAAATGACCAACCTGAGTGGCAAAGAAAGGAAGCAGTGCAAGCTTTGAGGGAAGAAGAGGTTGGCAGCCCTCACCTCTTTGCACGCTCCAGGTCATCGTTGGCCTGCTCCAGCTCCCGCACGTATTTGTGCAGCTGGTCCTTGATGGCCCTGGTCTGGCTCAGGTCATCCTCCAACAGGGACACCTGCTTGTAACTCTGGGCATACTGGTGCTCCAGCTTCTCCTGGAAGAAAGAATTATGGAGATAAATAGCAGTAAAACAGGACAAAGAAAGTATCGCACTCTTTGCAGGCTGCTGGTTTGGGATTGCTGGTAATCCAGAGGAAAAATGAGAGAGGGAGAAGGAACAGGCTGTGAATGGCAGAGCCAGACATGGCACAAAGTGCCAGCCATCTCTCCAGGACACAGCTGGCTCTCAGGGATGTGTCCCTGCATCTCCTCCCAACAGCCTGCACTGACAGCTGCTCCAGAGCCTCAAACATCCAGGGAGCCAGAGAGAAATCCAACTGCACAGCCTCCCCTTTTCCCTTGACAACAGCCACTCTGAGACCAGACACCATCTGACGTGTCCATGAGCACAAATGAGAGCCACTGGAATCTGCTACAAAACCTCCAGGCCCACAAACTCAGCTTTGGAAGAATTCACTGCCAAACACTCTCTCACCAGCTCTGAGGGCACAGATAGATCCCCATGGAGAAAGCACTGACCTCATAAAACATGTGCTGACCTTACAATACAGCTGGGAATGGATACACAGAGTAATCCCAGAAACCTGCCTTCCACTGAGAGAATTTCTAACCTTTGTCTTCACTAACATAAGCCAAGACTACCCAAAATGGTGCTATTTCAAGGTTCCAAAAGAGGCAAGAACTTGTTGACACAGAGGCATCAGTTCAAAGCCACCTCCTGCAGATGCAGATCCCTCTGCAATTCCTGGCTCCACAGAAATGGCTGTTAAGAATGGATGAGGAGACTCTCTGAAAGATGGGCACAGATCACCCACTCTGAGCCTCCTTTAGGGTCTCATAAAACTGAGGAGACAAAGACTGGTTTGCAAAGAAAGACAACTCGTGTTGTCCCCGTGTTGCTGTGCTGATGTTCCCTGTGGAACTAATAAAGCTCCTGCTTGGCACAGCCTCCAGAATTCAGAGCACAAACTCCATGGCAAGAGTTTCATGATGTGAACAAGGAAAATTCTGCCAGGAATGTCCCTGCCTTATTTGGAGGACGTGCCATACTTAAGTCTGGATCATAAACAGACAATTCCTTGACTTCATTTGGATGTTCAGTGACCAAGAATAGCCCAGAGGATCTAAAAGGAGATCCAAGACATACCCAAAAGAAGCAGCAACACCATTACAGAGGAGACTCACCTTTAATGTTTCCACTTCATACTTCAGTCTTTGGTTATCTGCTTGCAAATCTCTGTTCCTCTGCTCAGCCTGCACTAGCTGTGCCTCCAACTCTGCTTCTAATTCTCTGCTTCCCTCCTGGAATTCAGCCAGCTCTTCACGAGCCTCCTGGAAGCTGTAAGGAGAGGATTTCATCAGTGGGAAAAGCCAGCATCTCCCAAGTTAAAATCTGCAGCTCTTCTAAAATAAAAAGCTGAAAAAACAGGAGTTTTGAAGTACTTAAGCATCATCATAGATTTCTAAGGGGAAAAAGAAAATTGGGGAAATGGAGAAATTACATTAAGCTCAGCTATTAAAGGAAATTAATTCTCTTACATCAAAACCAACAGCTGCCTTAAATGCCTGTGTGAAATCAAGGCTATTTACAGGATTCATGGGAGCCTGAGAACCACTTTGTACTCCATCAGCTTCCACTGGTAGGAGATTTGATGGAGACAATGAATTAAGGAAACATTTAAGCTGATTTTGGTCAAAAACCAAAAAGAGAACAGTAGTTTCTGCACTTCTGCACTACCTGGAAATTTAAGGTTCTTAAAAATCATGAGGAGTCAGGAAGCCAGCACGTCCCTGCCTCATAGCACTGACAGTTATTAAATACCAGGAGTAGCCACTCCACATACTCTGCTTATTAAATTTGCATCTTTACCACAGGTAACAGCTCAGCCCTCAGCAAATAGCAGGGAAAACCAAGCAGGCTTTAGGAAACAACATATTGGTGCCTCACACAGAATGTTCTGACACCCAAGAACAGCTTAGGGTTCTCCACAGGGACAGGCTCCTCCACATTCCCAACCCCTCCCTCCCCAAAACAACCCCAAACCAAACAAAAAAGCAACTTGGGCTCTTTGGGCTCGAGAGAGGTTTTAAGTGGCTTCAGCTCAGTTGCACATGAGTTACACTGAGAGCACATAAAGCTTCCCAAAGGAAATGAACTGGGAGCACTCCAAAGAAAGCCCCTCAAGGAGCACAGCACTACTCAACACAACAGCCTCTCCTGTCACTTTTGGTACCCAAAAAGCTCTGTGCCCCCTAAAAGATGCAAACCCCTGGTCCAGGCAGGACTGGGAGGTAAAATCCACTTCAATAAAATGCAGCAGACACCAAATCAGCCACTTTTCATACCAGTAATTCCATTACAAGAAGCTGGAGGGAACAGGAATGACACAAGGAGAGCCCAAAGGCGCCTTCTTACGATAACACATCAAGATACTACTTAAGGCAGCACTTTAATTATACAAAGGTGCACATGACCCTAAAAGGGCTCTGCTCTTGCTCAAACATGCTCAGAACATAGCCTGGAGTTCCTGGCATGGAGAAATTGGGTAAGCAACACTCAGCTCCCACAAAACTGGGAATTTTCAAGCTAGAAATTCTTTACAAATTCTCTTTTTAGAGATTCTTTCTAAAATATTTAATATAATATAATAATCTTGGTGTGGCCTTGCAGAGAAAGAGATTAAACAAAGTTCTGGTCATTAAGAAGCAAACCCAGCCTGCAAATCCACAATACCTTTGTTTGTACTTCAAGGAAAGCTCTTTCCAATATGCAGTTTCCTCCTTTGGACTCGAGAAAGTTGGGATTTCTTCACTGTCCATGATCAACACGACCTGCAGGGCACAAACACAGGGACACACTCAGGACAAACACAGACCCCAAACCTGCTCCTAAATCCTGAGCTTCACTGCCACAGACTTTCCAACAGCAGCACCAGGACTTGGCACCTGCACACAGGATGTTAATGATCCCTAACAGGAGTCATCCAGCACAGGGACCTGCCTCAACAAGCCATGGAATTTTACCCAGCTTCTGGAAGTGCTTGTGCAGCAAGAAACAGGACCAGAAATTTTGGCTGTGTTTTTTTATCTGCCACTGAAACACCAGTTGAAAAGCCCACTTTGGATCACAGTTGGTAACACACTAAAATTTCCACTTTAGTTCCTAAAATGTTCTTAAAGAGATTTTGCCTCCTGTCACCAACACAACACAACAATAGCACTACAACAGCTATTAGAGCTGCAAACGTGAGTAGTGAAGGAGGATGAACACTGAGGAACCACTAACAGTGTGTGTGGAGATCAAAATTCAATTTAACTGTCCTGTGTTGAGTCCTGGCTAATTCCTGCTTGTGTAAAACAGGCAGGTAACTGAAATTATCCATGTCATTTTGCTCCCTCCAACGCATAAAAGAAGGATCAGCCTCTCATAAAACCACATGGTCCCATCATACAGGAGAGTTTCCAGCCTGGAGGTGTTCAGAGGAGCAGATGACCCCCTGCTCCATGAGGACCACCCTTCCTGGAGCTCTGGATGCTTCTGGCAGCACTGCTTGGCTCTCAGCCAGCACAGGAAACACAACCCAACACAGACCTTTATCCACGGAGCAACACAGTCCAGGGGACATGAGACATTCACAGCAGGTCCCAGAGCTGCTGGAGGTGATGAAGTGGTGGCTGTGGCCCTGCCAGGCACAGCAGGACCAGAACTGCTCAGACCACAGGAAAAGCACCACTGCTGGGCCCTCCCCAAGCAATCCCACAACTCTTTTATAAATAGGCATCCTTTTTTCTCTCTCCTCGAAAAGCCAAGATTTAAATTTTGCCATTAACACCCAGAAAAAGAATAAGGTGAAACTAACTTCTTCTGTGCTTAAAGCAGAGGCTGTGAACAACATCAAGCTCATTGATCAGGAATAGCTGACCTGGAAGTCCTGACTTTCACACTCTATCGGGCATCGCTGCCCCCTCTCAGCCAACTCTGTCCCTTCAGGCTAAAATTGTCACACTAATATGTCCTGCATCGCAGTGACCCACATTTCTGATACCTAAAAGTGGGACAAAACAGTGCCATGCTTTCGTCAGAGGGCAGCCAGGCTGGCACTGAGCTCAGAGGCACAGCCAGGCGGAACTGCCACGTGGGTCTCCAGCTGAGACTGCAGCTGCCACAACCCAAGGGCCCAAATTTATCCAGAGGGTGCCAAGCACCTCAAAACCACCCCAAATCTCACACTGTGTTTATTTAACTTCACAGGGTTATTGGAGAAGCAATTTGTCAGGAATCACATCTCCACACTGCCCAAGAGAACTGATGGATCTCCTTTTCTGCACTTCCTTGGACTGACGAAATAAAACACACTTGTGGAGCCATTCCAGTAACAGATTTCAGACACAGGTTTCTTTGGGAGCACTTGCTCAGCTGTTACCAAGGCACCTCATCCCACCACAGGGACAGATCCCAAGTGCTGTGCACAAGCCTGTTCCCAGGGGGATGTGGAGCCCAAACTGTTGCAGTTCCCCCTTGGGTGCATCCAGGTGAGCTAGAGGCTCAGGAAGCTCCTGGACAGGGATTCCAGCTGCCAGGACAAGGCAGAGGTGACCAGCTCAGGCACTGCTGGGTGTTGTTCAAAGCACTGGTCCAGCACTGATCAAACCCTTCCATAAAAGCCTCGGACCTTTCCCTGCACTTGGCTATAAACCAGCCCACTCCAGAGGGTTGGATCAGCAGGCAGCACATTCATCCCAAAATAAATGAGACACAACACAGGCTCAGCTCCCACAGCTCCAGAGGTGAGCTGAGCTCAGAAGGTGAGCAGCCAAGCCAGCTGTCAGCAGAATTCAGGATGTGGTTAGAAAAGGGCTCTACAAGGAACCCCTGACATCATTTCCAAGAGGTGCTGAGGAAGGGCCAGGACTCCTTCCTGTCTGCTCGGGGCACACCCTGGGACACAAACACCCCAAACCCTCTGCGAGCACAGCAAGGACTCACAAGGACAGGAGGGATTTTTTCTCCTCACTCCTTTGACCAAAGACCCTTTCAGACACCAGAGGGAGGAGGTTCATCCCTGTGGTGCCTCGGGAACTCTTCCTTCCCAAACACACCCAGCGGGAGCAAGTTGACGTTTTCCAAGTTGGTTAAACGGGTGATAATTCATGATTGCCCCTGCTCCACATCTCCCACCATGCCAAATGCTACCAGCAGGGATTTTGGATAAACACCTGCTCCAGATGCCAACACCAGTGTGCCCTGCTGAGCTCCAGCATCCACATCCCACTTTCTGTACACAGTTGTACCACTTGCCTTCCCTTGCAAGGAAGTACAAGGAAGCACCTGACATCTTTTCCTAGAAGTGGCTGAGATAAGGTCCAGGACTCCTTCCTGTCTGCTCAGGGCACACCCTTGGAAATAAATATCCACAGAATCCCTGCAAGCACAGCAGTCTCTGCAAGGACAGGAAGGGCTGCCTGGCACTCCCAAGTACAGGAGGTATTTTTTCCTCCCACTCCTTTGTCCAAACCCCCTTTCAGACACCAGAGGGAGGAGACTCAGCCCTGTGATGCCTCAGGCCCCTCGGCAGGAACTCTTCCTAGTCTTTCCTACATCATATCCTAGAAGTGGCTGAGATAAGGTCCAGGACTCCTTCCTGTCTGCTCAGGGCACACCCCTGGACACAAACACCCATGGAATCCCTGCAGTGCTTGCAGTGCTCCTTCATGAGGGGCATGAAAGAGAGAAGAGCACACAAACACGGTGGTTCATGGCCCAAACACCAGTCTGAGAGCTGGAAGATGCCAACAGCTTCCAACCCTGCCCCTGCCACAGCTGTGGGCACAGGTAGATCCCTTCACTGTGCCAAGCTTTGCCCATTCCCTGGCTGATGGCACAGGAACAGGGGTTTATCTGAGCACAGGGACTTGCCTGCAGGGGAGTGATTCCCAGGCCTTATCAGAGCACAACGAGAGCATCTGAAACATCTCACGTGTGGGAGAGGGAGGATGCCCACGGAATACCGAGGGTTTAACAAAGGCTGCCTTGCTTCAGCCTGCTGCCAGTTGTCCTGGAATTCCATGAGGAGTTGAGAAGGAGCTGAGAACCAGCACGGCAAGTCCTTCCTATTCACAGGCTCCTTTGCATACGTGGCACTTGCAGAATCGAGCCTTTGACCGACAACACTGAGGCTTTCAGGGCACAGACAAGACAATGCAGCAGCGTCTTCCAGGGAAAATGAGAGCAGGCTTATGCTGCTGCCCACTGGAATTCATTCCAACACAGCTTAGCATTCACACAGTGCCCTGGGAAAGCACAGCTCCATGGGCACAGCTCCAGCTCCAAGGCAGCTCCCAGACAAGGGCTACGTTCAAAACACGGGGGATCCTTTCAAGCCACCCCTACAAAGTCAGCAGGACAGAGGAACTCTCCACTGGGAAAAGGAAAGAACTTTTCCACACTGAAATCACTCTAAAAAATGCAGTGTGTAGGTTAAGAACTGGTCTAAATCCAGTGGAGTTTGTACAGGACAAATCTGTTTTCCCACCTCCAAAAGAATCCTTACAAGCGAGATGTGCAGTATCCTCTGGATATTACAAGGATTTCTGAATCCAACCTGTGGCAGAAATAACTAAACAAACACACAGTATTTTCCAAGTAACTTAGGGAATCTTGCATTTGAAATCTCTCCTAAGCCATGAGAACACAAACACAGCCTGAAGTGTACCACGGTGTAACCTCATCCAAGCTTCCCGGGCTCCCCGTGTGACGGGAGGCTGCTGAGGAGCTTTGCATGAAATCTAAGACCAAAACACTCAGCTTGAAATACAACACGATGTCTCAGCTTCTACCCACCCCCTTCCCACAGTCGGGAATTCACTCCTCCCCGCTCTCAAAGTCAACTGAATCACTGAAACATCACAGGAAGGATAATTCTGGGCACTGCTCACAAGCTGCTGCAGCTCACCCCGGGTGTACCTGCAGCATCTCAAGTGGCTGGATAGAACATTCTCCCTGATTTTAATTGCCTCACACTCTCCCATTTAAAACCAGCTTACAAACACTGCCATGGAAAGGGAATTAATCTTATTTAATGTTCATTTTTCTGCACCTTTTTCTGCTTTCTTCTCCACAACCCAATATTTTCAGACAGCAAACATGAAAAATTATGCAGAGGCAAACAAACGTGACAAAGCACAGTGCTGAACTCCCCCACCTATGCTTTGCTGCCCCCCCTCCCCTTAAGGCAATGGAAATGTCCAGTGACCTTTGGAATTAAATAAGTAACCACCTCGAACAGGACTTGATCAAGGAATTCTGCCAAGCTCACACAGGCCTTCAGTTCTGGAGATAACAACTCACTCTGGCTATCACAGAACTGCCAAGGGCCTGTTTTGTGCCACAGCCCCCCCATCTCACCCCGTCACCCAGAGCTGGCACCACCCAGAGCTGCCACCAAGAGCAGGAAGGACTGTCCCCAACCAGCTCTTCTTCCTCTTCCCCTTTTTGGCTGATTCACAGGCACAAAAGCAGAAGAAACCTTGTTCCAACCATTCTTCACCTTCTCAAATCATGAGAACCAACAGGTAATTCCCAAACCCCTGAAGTTCATGACTTTTTTCCCCAAATCAAGGCTCAAAACAAAGGAACCTGAGCCCTCCAGCCAAAACTCAAAGCAAATGGACATTGTCATGCACTTAATAGAAGTTGGAAAACAAACAAACAAACCAACCAAAGGCATGGATTAGATTTCACCAATCAATTTGTGCTTGTTTTGCTCATCCTGGAATAGGAGCTGGTGGATTTCCATACATTTTGGATGTCTGCCCACATCCGTCACTGTTAGGAACTGAGCTTCTGTGAACTCAACCTTCTCCTGCAATCCTATTTTTGAACTGAATGTTCTCAAGTGAACCACAACAAATGCCTCCTCGCCTCTTGCAACAGCAGCACAGGAGCTTTCAGGGAAAGAGGAAAGTCACAGAGCACAGAGTCAGCAGAACACTCCTGCTGCAACAATAAATCCTGCATTTCCAATTTGGACAGCACAGGAGGCAGGAGATAACCAAACCCTACCTGCAGGAACTTTGTGCCAAGTTCAGACTAAAAGCCTTGAAGACAACCCGGCACCACACAGCAAAGCCTTGTTATCTCAACAGCCTCATTAATCAAATCTAACATGTCTGCTCTGCACCACATGGCCAAGGCTCAAACGCCTGGTGAATATATGATATCAAATCATCATAAGAAACCCTTGCTGAGTGAGCCAGCACTGGGGTAGAAGCCTTGAAACCAGAAGAAATGCACTGATGCAAGAAGCCTCTTTTCAGAAATCAAGCTGCAGCTACCAAAGGGAGCAGAATTTAGTATTAAAAACCATATTCACCGACAAGGGAAGTTTAAGACACTCGACCTCCATTTGTTCCCACCCAAATGCTTTAAAAAGGAAACCTGAAGAGGTTGGTGCTCCTGATGCAGGTTCAGTACCTGCAGAGATGAAGGAAAGGCCCCTGGAGATGTGAGTGTCCCAGAACAACCTGGGCCTGACCATGAGAACAATTCACTCCTGGCTCCATAGCCAGGAACCCCCGAGGGATGAACCCCCACGGAGCAGAAAGTGTGGAGTAAACAGAGAACTGAGAAGGAAATCCAGGCTGTGAAAAGGACAAGCTTCCTCCTGATTGAGTCTCTGCTCTCTGGAAAACCACCCTCTAGGAAGGTATGTGAGAGATGCTGAGCACCAGGAGCACTGATCCTGACCCCACAACAGGCTGCAAGTGGAGCTGCCACGGACCTGAACCTCCCTCTGGAGATCATCCACCCAACTGCACCTTCCCCAACTCACAGTTGCCTGGTTTTCCTCAAACCTTGAAGAATCCCAGAGCATCCTCCCCAGAAGCAATGGATTTACCCCAGAACTCACAGCACACCCAGCCCAGAGCCTGCACCAAAGCACAGCACCAGGTCCCCTGGGCCTCCCTGGGACCTCAGCAATTAACCCCATCCCCAGAACATTTCCTGGGAAGGGGGGGCCAGAGATGCTTCTGGACACTGCAGCATGAGCAGTGACCAAGGAATTCCAAGGGAAAAGCACTCAGCACAGGGTTCTGCCAAGAGCAGGGAATTCTGCTCCTTTACATCCTACCAGTGCCAAGAGAGGGGAAAACTGATTTGAAAACACTCTCCAAAAGGTGTATTTTCAGTATTTATCACAGACCAGCCCCCAGAGAGGGGCTCTGCAGTGAGCACTGAACAACAGGAATGTTAAAAATAAAACTCTGTGTTGGGAAGGAGAAGGAACCAGCACAATCTGCTACTGAGCTGAGCCCTGGAGGGACACAATCACATCAAGAAAAAGCTGCTCTGCTGGGTCTGAGTGGCTCTGCCCACAGGTCAGGGCAGCACAGCAGGGCAGGCAGTTTGCTGAACACGCTCCACAGTTTATCTTGGTTATTTTTGTGGTGTCACACAAACATCAAGGACTGCAAGAATATCATTTCCTTCCTCAGTCTGACTTTCCTGGCACCTCAAAACCAACTGTAACAGACTGAGGGAATAAACTGTACTTTGTTGCTGTAGTTTTTGGCAGTCTGCTCCCAGCAATGACTCCAGAGACAAGACTCCTTGTGGCACCAAGGTCACAGACATCATCAGTTTCGTGCTTTCTCTCCACTTTCATATTTTCCTTTCTCTTCTCTTTCCTTCTGCACCAAAAGAGGAATTATCTTACATATCTGCAACCTCTAAAGAGTCAGAGAAAAAAAAAACACCTGAGGGCTTTCCCCTGAATTACTCACACAGTAACTCAAACACTTTGTGTCTGAACACATCCTTCACCTCTGAGACTCCCAGTGGCACACAGGATTAAATCTCCACATGTGCAAACTAAAGGGAGAATCCCTCCATGTATACAAAGTAAATACATAAATACAAAGCCCAGGCAGAAAGCAGGACACAGGATCTCCTCCGGGGCAGTCCTGGCACTGTTAATCCAAAATCCACATTATCTACCCACAGCTATCTATCCTGCACAGCCACAGTGAACTGGCACTGCCAACCAGCCTGTCAGTGCACTCACACTGCTAACACACCAAATTTACATGTATGTAAATAAATACAGACTCACAGAATCACTGAGGTTGGAAAAGACCTCTGAGACCACCCTGTGCCCGATCCTCACCTTGTCCCCCAGCCCAGAGCACCGAGTGCCACATCCTTGGACACCTCTGGGGTGGGGACTCCACCACCTCCCTGGGCAGCCCCTTCCAAAACATACAAAATCCTCCCAGTCTCTTTTCTGCCCTGGGACAGCTCCTTCCTCTCACAGTTACTGATATCTCTACCCAAACACTGACCTTGACAAGGCCACCAGCTCTCCACAGTGTCCAGGAATTGTTTCTTGTGGGGGGGAGGGAGAAAAAACAAAAACAAAAAGGAAGAAAAAAAAATTCCTCAAGTATCCAAGGAATTCTTCTACAGCAGGTTCACATATCTAAGCACCTCTGAGGGCAATAAATGCCCCACAGGCATCCAAAAGTGCCCCCCACCTCTGTGCACTTGTGAGCAAGTGAGGATGGTTCCAGAGGGAGCCGGGAAAGCCTGAGTCACTCCCAGTGCAGGCTGTGGGAGGGAAGGACAGCTCTCCTCCCCCCGGGAAGGACGGGGACGTGTCAGTGGGAGTCACTCCGTGAGCTCTGGCTCCAGTGATGGATCTGCTCCCGTGGCAGAGCCGTTCATCCCTCACACACGTCCCTGCAATTCGGGTCACGCTCGTCACCGGAGCACGAGGGGGTTTGGAGATGTTTGTACGAAACACAACAGGGAGCTCTGAGCTGAGAGGGAGGTGGGAACAACCTCGGAGAAAAACCCTCATGGAACCACTGAAAAATACTCAGCAGAGATCCCAGAATCATTCGGGCTAGAAAAGCCCTCCCAGCCCATCGAGTCCAATGAAAGCCAAAGCAAGGGGCAAAATTTACACCCCTCCTGCCTCCAGTTTTCACTCCTCTCTTGAAAGAGGAAAGTCAGGGACGGAGGAGGGGACACATTTCTGTCATCCTGGTATAGAATCCCACAGTCCCAGGATTACTGAGGTTGGAAAAGCCCTCCCAGCCCATGGAGTCCCCCCTGTGCCCGATGCCCACCTTGTCCCCCAGTCCAGTGCCACGTCCAATCGTTCCAGGGTTGGGGACTCCAGCACCTCCCTGGGCAGCCCCTCCCGGTGTCTGATCACCCAATTCCGGGAAGAATTTCTTCCTGAGAAAGGCCCCACACCGCGGCCATCGGGTCGCCCAAGGATTTTATGACAACTGAGGCGAATCACGCCTCCGGCTGCCTGTCGGTGATGTAAAAATGACCGCTCCGGGGGCCGAGCCCAGCACGGCGGTGGCTGAGGGTGCCGGGCAGCCCCGAGCCCAGTAACGCCCCGGCCCCGCTCCCGGAGGGTCCCGGGGGGGCCCGGCCCGTGCAGGGCGGTGGCCGAGCCGGGCCGCGCCGTGACTGACAGTCCCCTCCGCCAATGAGCGGCCGCGACGCGGCTCCGCCAGCCAATGGCGCGGCGCGGGGGCGGGCCCTGCCCCGTTGTCAACCCGCAGCCAATGGCGGAGCGGGGCCCGCGGCCCCCCCGGACCCCCGGCCGTGATCCCCCCCCGTCCCAAACCCCCCGGACCCGCCGGGGCTGTCTCGGGACTCCCGGCCCGGCCTGGCCCGGCCTCGCGCCCCGCTCACCGCAGCGCATCCCTTGTCACCGCCGCAGCACCCGCCGCCGCCGGGGCCGCCTCATCCGGGCATCGGGGGGCGGGGCCGGATGATGCAACCGCGGGGGCGGGGCCGGGGGAGGGGCCGGGGAGGGGCCTGGGGAGCCGGGCGGGTGCCTGTCAATGTCCCGGTCCTGGTCCCTATTCCTGTCCCTGTCCCTATCCCTGTCCCTGTCCCTATCCCTGTCCCTATCCCTATCCTTATCCCTATTCCTGTCCCTGTCCCTGTCCCTGTCTGTGTCCCTATCCCTGTCCCTGTCCGTGTCCCTATCCCTGTCCCCGTCCCTATCCCTGTCCCTATCCCTATCCCTATCCCTATCCCTGCCCCTGTCCCTATCCCGGTCCTGGTCCCTATCCCGGTCCTGGTCTCTATCCCGGTCCTGGTCTCTATCCCGGCCGTTTTTTCGTGTCTCGTCCCGGGAAGTGCCGGCCCCTCGCGGTCCCCTCTCCGCCTGGCGCGGGCACCCCCCTCCGCTCGCCCCCATCCCAGGGGCCGCCCCCAGGCCGAGGTGGTCCCGCCTTTCTTCCTTTGCCACGTTCAGGATCTGCCCCTTCCCCGTCCCGTCCTCTGGCGCTCTGTCCCCGGTGTCCCCGGAGGGGCGGACACAGGAACGGGTCCCTGAACCCAATCCCTCGGGACCTGTGGACATCCATCCCTCGGGGCCCTGGACATCCATCCCTCGGGGCCCTGGACATCCATCCCTGGGGGCCCTGGACATCCATCCCTCGGGGCGAGCGGCGGGGCGGCAGCTCCTCCTCCTTCCTCCCCATCCTGTGCCCCGAACTGCTCATCCGTCCCGCGGAGCAGGGAACTCGCTGCGGGCGGAACCCCCCAGGGACCCCCTGGGTCCCGCTGGCCCCGAGCCGAGCTCAGGAGAGCCCACAGCCCCCGCGACCACCCCTGCCCAGCCCGGCTTTCTCATTCCCTGCCTTGCCGGCACAGCGTGCCCGCTGCTGGGGGCTCCCCCGCTGCCCCATTGCTGCCCCGTGCCCCCCACTCGTGTCCCTGCAGCCCCCGGGCCGTGGGCAGGGTAGGACAGTGCCCCCGCAGCGTCGCTGGCACTGCCCTGATACTTAACCTTGGTTTGCGTGTTTAATTGCCTGCCCCTGTAATTAGCTGCCCTGTCATTAGCGGCGGGCGGTGCCGCTGGGGTGCCCTCGTGCTTCCCTCGCTGCCGGCAGCGTGGCCGAAACCGCAGCCGTGCCAGCTGCCCTTGTGGGGACAGCCAGTGCCACCAGGGCCACCTCTGTCCCCACCTCTGTCCCCACCTCTGCCCCCGCAACCTCTCCTCTGCCATGTCCTGCATGCGGAGTTATCCAGGGTTGGTGCTTTTCCTGCTTTTCCCGGGGGTGGTTGCAGACAACCTGAGGATGGAGAACACACACTGTCCCTTCCCAGCCGGGTGTCCAGCCTGTGGCTGTCCCCTGATCCCTGTCCCCTGATCCCTGTCCCCTGATCCCTGCACAGGCCTTTCTGGGTCACCCTGTGTGCCCTGGGTGTTGCCTGTTAGTGTCAGCACTGGGCACGGGACGTGCGGCACAGCACGGCCTGAGACACCATTCCTGGATTAGAGGCTGTGAGAGGAGGGGAAGCCACAGCGTCCTGTGAACACTCATCCTGGTGGCAAACTGCCCTTGGAGCTGTCTCATCCCTCCTGGAAGCGCAGCCTTGCTCCCATTTGAGCACCTTCCCCGGGTACCAGTCACACCTGGCTGATGCTGGTGCTGCTCCCAGCCTGGACCACCCCACACATCTCCCACCTTCTCCCTTCAGCTGAACATCCCCTCGGCTCCCTGAAACCCTCTCTGGAGGGCAGGGAAGGGAGATCAAGGTGGCTGTGCTGGAGGCCTGGCTAGGAGAACATCTCCTTTCCCAGGATCCAGCCTTGTGCTGCTCCGAGTTGGGAGCAGCCGGAGTTGGTGGTGCTGGGTGAGTGCACAGCCCAGCTCTGGGCAGATTGGGTGCCACTGCCATGCTCTGGAGCTGGCTGGGCACCCATTCTTGTGCTCTGAGGGAGGCTGGTCCCCACCACTGCAATCTGGAGCAGGCTGGTGCCCACCATTGTGATCTGGAGCTGGCTGAGTGCCCACTGTTGTGATCTGGAGCAGGCTGGTGCCCACCACTGTGATCTGGAGCAGTCTGAGTGCTCAGTTTTTCCACTGCACTCCAGAAGCTGTAAGGAAATGTCGTGCACTGTTTGCACTGTGCATCCCACATGGCCTTGGTGCAGCTTTTTCCTCACTCTTCAGTGACAGAGCAGCCCCTCTGAGGGGTGGTACAGCCACCTGAGAGGCAGTGGGGAGCCATAGGGGTGTGAGGGCTGTCTGCACATCTGTCTGCACCTCTGGATGTTTGTCTGTGGGAGGCAGGGTCAGTGCTGCTCCAGGCTGGGAGGTCTGGGGGTACCTCTCTCTGCTGGATGTGCATGGATCTGCCACCTTCCTGTGATCAACACAGAGATCCCGCCTTGGGAGGCAGCTGGAAATGAGCTCTGAGGGCAAGGGGGGGTTCTCCTTCATATAAGAGCCAAGGCTGTATCTATTCAACCCTGAATTAATTCCTCAAGGGGCACCCATGGAGCAGCACATCCCTGGTTTTGTCTCCAGTGGGATCCTTCAAACACAATTTTAAAATTGTTCCTCAGTCTCTCTTTCCCAGGCTGGGTGCTTAAGTTAACAAAACCCTCTTTGCCTCTCCCCACACCCAAGGTCACCCCCGTCCCATCCAATGCTGAGCAGCATCTCCAGGACCAGGGATGATGCCACCAGCTCCATCCCCTTTACCAGCCAGCTCGGGGGGCTTTGCCTCTGCTGACAAAGGCCCAGCGCTGCTGGGGGCTGTGTTTCCCAGGGGTCCCGGTGTTCCTGCCTGGTTAACAGTGATTTTAAGTCGGTGTTTGCTTTGAGGTCGCCCCCATTGTGTGCCGGGGCTGTTCCCAGGCGGCTGCCGCGGGCCGGGCGCTGCCGGCGGCACAAAGGAGCAGTCACTCAGCATTAGCGGCTGCACAAAGGGACCGCGGCTGTGTTTCCCCAGCAAAACCCCCTCGCTGAAAGGCCAGGGAGAGACACAGATCTGAGCAAAGGGGGTCTCTCACAGGGGTGGGGGAACCCAGCGTGGGCAGGAGCCGGGGGTGTCCCCTGGTCCTGGCATGGGGCTGCCAGAGGGGATTTCACTGTGGGGTGGGTGGGCTTTGCCCTGGTGCGGGGAGACCCGTGGGGGACACAGAGGGGGTACAGGGTGGGTGTGGGGCCCTGGGGGATCAGTGGGGACCCACTAGGTGCAGGTACACCTAGGCATCATCACCTTGGAGAAACACTGGTGAAGGAAGGTTCAAGAGGGAGAAATAACCACTGGGGGAAAAGGGCAGGGATTTTCTCACTGCTCCCTGCCTTGGAAGGGTGTCTGGGGCCAGCAGCTCTTACCATCTCCAGGAGCATCCAGGCTGGGGATTCAGAGCTGGGAACAGCCCAGTCTGAGAGGGGGACACACCCCTGACTCCAGCAGCTCTAATCCTGGCTGTCTGTGCACCTTCACCAGCTGCAGGGCTGGGGCAGAGCTGGATCCTGCTGGACCCTCCCAGCTGCCCAGAGAAGGATTTGCTCATTGGTGAGGACAAGTGGTGCCTGAGCTGCCCCAGCTGTGGGGAGGGGACCTGGAAAGGCTCTGAGGCTGAGAGAAGCCCTCAGGATGTAGGGAAAGGGGGGCTTTGGGTGAGGGAGAAGCTGAAATGGGGTGGGACACAGCCTGGGGAGCTGGGCACTGATCTGTGCCAGGCAGCAGCATCCGTGTCTGCTCGTGGCTCTGGAACTGTGAGTGTTGTCCCCAGGGACGTGATCTGAGAACTGTCAACTCATTGCACCTCAGGAGCTTTGTGGGGCTTGAACAGGCCAAGTCTGGCTGCTCCTGGGCTCGGGAGAAGGGATCACAGATCCAGGGTTTTTCTGACGGCTGGAAAAAGCCCCGCCTTGCACGGCTCCCACCCGGAGCTCCATGTCACCAGTCTGCGGGTCTCAGCACGGGCAGCTGCTGGGGAATAGCAGCTTCCCAGACTGGTGTTTGCTTCCAAAGACACCCAACCTCAGCCCCCCCTCTCTGCTGCCTCCTTCCCCTCTGGCCGAGAGCAGCACTGAGGGCAGGACCTGCCCCCTGCACCTCACACCCCCCCACAGTGCCCGTCCCGGTGCCACCCTGACAGCACGGGCAGCACCGTGTCACCCTTGTGACCCAACGGGTTCAATCAGGGCTGTTTGGAGCCCAGGAGAGTGGCTCCCACGGGGCTCTGAGTGTCTCCCAGCAGGGAGCAGGGAAGGGGTGGGACTGGGCGGGATGCAGGGAGGGCTGGGGCTGGAGGTGATGTCAGGAGGGATGGGTTTGGGGACGGTGTAGGGCTGGGAGGCACATGGGAGATGTGCAGGGAAGGATGGGGCTCAGAGAGCTCAGGGAGAGATGGGACTGGGAGGGATGTGGAGAAGGATGGGGCTGGAGAGGATGAGGGAGAGATGGGGCAGGGAGAGAGGGAATGGGAGGGATGTGTGTTTTCCAGCCACCCCAAACTGAAAGAGAGGGTTGGGGTTATCCTTCCCTTGTTTTGACTACAGGGAGGCCAAATGCAGTGCAGACCCCACAGGACAGCCCTCCTGCCTTCTGCCATGGGGCCTGGGCTGATGCACTTTGTGCTGAGCATCCTCCTCTCCATAACCTTCTTGTATTCCTGGTTGGCACCCACAGAGTGACCCTGGGTGGTGCTGGAGCAGCTCTGCCTGCAAACTCCACTCACAGCACTGTTCTGTGTGGTCAAAAGACCTTGGAAAAATCATTGAATGAACCCAAATTGAGTATTTAGTGCTCCTTTTATTGAGCCTTTTCCTTCTGTGCTGCTCCAGTGGGAAGCCAACCTGCACTTGTTCCTGCTAAAGGCAGAAACACTTCTGCAATCCCAGCCCTCCAGGAGTCAGGCTCGGAGGGAAAAACCCAAACTGTGGCACAATCTGGCAGCCTAAACCACAGGGAACATCCCATTTGGGCAGAGGCCCCAAATCCCCAGTTCCAGTAGCCTTTTCTCCCGGCATTGCAGGCTTTCCATGCCTTCCCCCACCAGAATAAGGCTCGAGGGAGCTGCCTGGAAAAAAGGCAGTTGGAGGGGGTGGTGGAAAGGAGTCAGGGAATACCCTCTGCTGCAGGGGATGCTGGGGATAGGACATTCCCAAGGGGATGTGGCTCATGGCACAGCAGAGGTGGGTTACAGGGACTGTGGTGGGTCTGTGTGGGGTTGGGGTGGGCACCAGGGCGCAGGGACAAGCAAGGGGACAGTCTGCTGTGGTCTGGCCATGTTTGGTGGAAGGGTGTGATGGTGGGTCCCCCCTGGGTTTCATATGTTGCTCCTCATCCTGGTCCTGTCCCCATCCCCAGGAAGGGTCTGCAGGGCTGTGGGACTGGCAGGACCCCCAGAGTGGCCCCTGAGGGAGCCCAGCAGGGTCTGCACAGGCAGGGGGGCCCATCCCAGCAGCTGCTGCTGCTGAACAGACCCTTCTTCTCCCTTGAGCATCTGCCCCCTGCCCTCAAAGCCCTATTGTTTCCCCATCACACACACAATGCCCTGGATTTCCTGCTGGGAACCAGCATCCCAAGGGGCTGGGCTGGGATATGAGGTGGGGCCAGGGGCAGGAAGGGGGAACATGGGCCAGATCTTGCCACTGCCACATCCATGGGGGTTCATACAGCCCTGGTCTTCTTCATCATCCCAAGGGATGGCACTTGGGCTGACCACAGACTCAAGGCAGTGACCAAACACCTTGTTTGGTGAGGGGAAAACACTTTTGGGGGGGGGAATAACTGTCGAAGGAGCCCCTGGAGATGGGAGTTGCCCTCCCAGGCATGGGAAAACCCCATCACTGTGTGGCTGTGTGGCTCTGCACCCACTGGATGGGGCAAATCCCAAAGATTTAGTGTCAGAATAAGACTCCAAGGGAAAACAATAAGGCTCAGGCCAGGCTCAGGGTCATTCCCAGGAGGATTTTTTGCCAGCAGGTCAGAGCTGGGACACCACAGCAGGTTCCCCCACAGCATTGGACAGGAGAACAGAGATCATAGAAAGGTTTGGGGACATACCCAGCTGTTCCTTGGTGTTGGATTCATCCCACGAAATGGCTGGATTTACATTTCTGATCGGCAGGAGGAAGAGCAGATCCTATTTATCCTGGCGGGGAAGAGGCAGCATCCCGGCTGGTGGGGAATCAGCTTGGCACCTTGGCGCTCACAGACGGTTTTCCAGTGCATCCTGGAATGTTTTCCTGGTGTCCAAAGCGCATCCGAGAGCCCCACCTCGTGGGCACGGCGGAAAGCACCGAGAAGAAGCTGAAGGAAGAACTTTCCTTACGAATTTTGGGTCGTCTTGGCTAAATTGGCATCCTGATGGTCGATCATCCTGCCACGTGCCTGAGGAGAAGGATGAACACACCCAGAAGGAAAACCCGCTGATTTTCCCACTCTAATTCTAGCAAAGCAAGCGGAGGGAAGGCGGATGAGCTTGGGGACACCCAAGACCCTTTAAAGAGCTCGGGTGCCCCTGAAGTTGACTTTTCCAGCTGTGTGAGTTTATTTTGGCAGCATGGAACTGGATATAACTCAGACATGGCCCTTGGACCTTCCACCAGCCCTGGGAAAGGAATTTTTCTTCACTAAGCTTCTTCCCCAGATGGGAATATCTCCTGGGCTGGGATCAAACATGGATTTCTTTTTCCCCCCCTTCCTTTCACTTCCTTCCCACCAATGCCAACAAGTTGCTGTATTTGAGCTGGGGCTGGGAAGAGGAAAATGAGTCGAGCAGAGACTCCTCTAAAGCCACAGATCTGAAGGTTGAACACGGCCAAGGAAAAACCTGGGGGGGTTTGGGAGGACTGCCCATGACCTGGGAGGGATGGGGCATCACCCCAGGGTGATGGGGGTGGGGAAAAGGTGCCACTGGTGTAACAAATCCAGTGTGGAAAGGAGCTGGAGGAGAGAGAGAGGAGGGGCAGCCTGTCCCCCGAGCTGCAACCAGCCTGGGGACATGCTGAGGCCACTGGGCAAGGACACAGCCCATCACAGCCACCATTCCATGGACCATTCCTGGCACTGAGGGAGGAGAACCCCGACGTGGCACAGGGATACCCCCAGAAGGTTTTGGCTCATTTACAGAGAGACTTCCCCCAGCCCTGCCCTTGCACGTGGCTGGGTTGTGCCTGCATGGCAAAGCTCCCCCCATGGACGTCCTGCCACCAGGAATCCATCTGGGATTTTCCCAGCAGGATCCTGGCCCCAGGGATGTGGGACATGTCTTTTCTCCCTGGAAATGTCCCCACTTCAGTGGTTAGGATCTGGGGAAGAGCAGCATGGACTTGACATGGAAATATTGAGACCTATAGTGATTATTTGCCTGGCACCAGGCTCACGTATAGAACAGTCTTCTGGCTTTGAATATAATAAATATAATAAATGCAGTAGCATTGTCCCTCCTCCACACTTGCTCACTGAGAGTGGGAAGTTTGGGTGATGCTGTGGAGGACAAGGGCTGCCTCTGCAGCACCTTCCTGTCCTTGCTAAAGGCTGCAAAGCCCTGC